>NC_037668.1:142332268-142539796 GCF_003255815.1 Theropithecus gelada
GCACCAGCCCCCACCTGCACCACCCCCCACCTGCACCACCCCCCACCTGCACCACCCCCCACCTGCACCACCCCCCACCTGCACCACCCCCCACCTGCACCACCCCACACCTGCACCAGCTCCCACCTGCACCCCCCCACCTGCACCACCCCACACCTGCACCACCCCACACCTGCACCACCCCGTACCTGCACCAGCCCCCACCTGCACCACCCCCCACATGCACCACCCCCTACCTGCACCACCCCGCACCTGCACCACCCCCACCTGCACCACCCCCTACCTGCACCACCCCCCACCTGCACCAGCCCCCACCTGCACCAGCCCCCACCTGCACCAGTCCCCACCTGCACCACCCCCCACCTGCACCAGTCCCCACCTGCACCAGCCCCCACCTGCACCAGTCCCCACCTGCACCAGTGCCCTCCTGCACCAGTGCCCTCCTGCACCAGTCCCCACCTGCACCAGTGCCCTCCTGTACCAGCGCCTTTCCAGGAACCCCTTCCCAAGGACAAGGGGATGACAAAAGAGGCCTGCAGAGCACCCCATATCAGGGAGATTCTTGGAAAGCAATTCCTCTTCCCCCTGCCTCTCTCATGTCCAGTTTTTCCAGGACGAGCAAGGTCTCACTGGCTTAAGTCAACAGGAAAATTCCATCAACACATTCTGAGTGTCTGTGACCATGGCCTGGTGCTGGAGCTGTGCAGGTACAAGGTGAGAAGGAAAGGGCTCAGAGAGCTGGAATACCTCACCCATACAGGAGCCACCCACCAGGGGACAAAGGAAGTGCCCAGCACGGAGGGAGGGAGCAGTTCCACCCAACAAAGGGCAACCAAGCCAGGGTGTCTGCGGGCGCCATGCACCCTGGGAGGTTCTTTCTCCACACAAGGGCTGCTCAGAAAAATCCACAGCCTTGTCCACTGTCAACAAGCCACAAAGCACCATGCTTCTCATCTCCCCTGACTTCTCTTTCTCTTCCTCTTCCTTCCTCCCCTTCTTCCTCTTCCTCCTCTTCCTCTTCCTCTCCTTTCTCTCTTCTGCTTTCTCTTCTTCTGCTCTTTTTCCTCCTTCCTCCTCCTTCTTTTTCTCTTTGTCTTTTCTTTTTCCTTCATCCTCTGCCCCTACACTGCCTGCTGACAGGATTTGCAGCTATTTGCTTTCCATCCATCCACCCCCACCCCCATCTGTCCAACAAATATTTATTAAGCATATGTGTAGTGCTGGGCATGTAAAATCACATTTTCTATTTACAATGGGAAATCAAATAATTCTACTTTGTTTATGAGTAGAATTTTTGAATTGTTGTTTGGTAACTTCTAGCCTTTTCAAACACTTCTGCCTCTCTCCTCCCCACATTCATGGTTTTAAACTTCTTATTTTGAGATCATCATGGATTCACATGCAGTTGTAAGAAATAATGCAGAGATCCCATGTACACTTTACCTAATTTCCCCTGATAGTAACATCTTGCAAAACTACAGTACGGTATCACAGCCAAGACCCTGGCATTGATACAGCTAAGAAACAGAACCTTTCCATCATCACAAGGGGTCCTGGAGTTGCCTTTTTATAGACATACCCATTTCCTTCCCTTGGCAATGCCCTCTCCTCCTCCTTAACTCCTGCCAACCACCAACCTGTTCACCATCTCTATAATTTTGACATGCTAAGAATGTTAAACTAATGGAATCACAGACTATGTAACAGCCTTTGGGGATTGACTTATTCTTTTTCTTTTTTTTTTTTTTTTTTTTTTGAGACGAAGTCTCGCTCTGTCGCCCAGGCTGGAGTGCAGTGGCGCAATCTCAGCTCACTGCAATCTCCGCCTCCCGGGTTTACACCATTCTCCTGCCTCAGCCTCCAGAGTAGCTGGGACTACAGGCGCCCGCCACCAGGCCCAGCTAGTTTTTTGTATTTTTAGTAGAGACGGGGTTTCACCGTGTTAGCCAGGATGGTCTCAATCTCCTGACCTCGTGATCCGCCCGTCTCGGCCTCCCAAAGTGCTGGGATTACAGGCGTGAGCCACCGCGCCCGGCGGGGATTGGCTTTTTCTACTCAGGATAATTCTCTGGAGATTTATCCAGGTTGCTTTGTGTATCAAGGCTGTTTCTTCTCATGGCTGAGTAGTATTTCACGGTATGGATGAACCAGTGTGCTTAATCATTTACCGACTTGTTGAAGGACACGGGGATTGTTTCCAGTTCTTGGGCTATTATGAAGGAAGTTGCTATAAACATTCTTGTGCAGGCTTTTGCAGGAACATAAGATAAGTCTTCATTTCTCTAGGACAAATGTCCCAGAGTGCAGTTTCTGGATCATATGGTAGTTGCACGTTTAGTTTTTTAAAGAAACTGCCCAAGTTTTCTAGAATGGCTGCACCGTTACTTTCCAATGTGTGAGTGATCTGGTTTCTCTACATTCTAATTGGCATTTGATGCTGTCACTACTTTTTATTTTAGCCATGCTGATGGGTGTGTGGTGAGATCCCATTGTGGTTTTTATTTTTCATTTCCCTAACGGCTAATGAAAATGTACATGTTTTCGGCCAGGCACGGTGGCTCACGCCTATAATCCCAGCACTTTGGGAGGCCAAGGCGGGCGGATCACCTGAGGTCGGGAGCTCAAGACCAACCTGACCAACATGGAGAAACCCCGTCCCCGCTAAGAATACAAAATTAGTGGTGGCGCATGCCTGGAATCCCAGCTACTCGGAAGGCTGAGGCAGGAGAATTGCTTGAGCCCGAGAGGCGGAGGTTGCGATTAGCTGAGATCATGCACTTCGGCCTGGGCAACAAGAGTGAAATTCTGTCTCAAAAAAGAAAGAAAAGAAAAGAAAAAGAAAATGTACATATTTTCATGTGCTGATTTCTGCCTGTACACCTTCTTCAGCAAAACATCTCTGTGTCTCTTGCCCGTTCTATTAGTTTCCCATTGCTGCAGTAGCAAATTTCTGTGAACTTGGTAGCTTAAACACAACACATGTTTGGCCTGGCATGATGGCTCATGCCTATAATCTCAACACTTTGGGAGGCCAATCAAGGACAGAGGACCATTTGTGCCCAGGAGTTTGAGACCAGACTGGGCAACATAGTGAGACCCTATTTCTAAATAAATAAATAAATAAAAATAAGAAAATTTGCTGGGCATGGTGGCAGGCACCTGTAGTCCCGGCTACTCAGGAGATGGGAGAATTGCTTGAGCTCTGGAGGTCCAGGTTGCAGTGAGCCGTGATTGGACTACTGCACTCCAGCCTGGATGACAGAGCAAGACCCTGTTTCAAAAAACAAAAGAAATGAACACACACATATTCATTCGCTTATAGTTCTTGAGGCTAGAGTCCAAAGACAGCTTCACTGGGCTCAAATCAAGTTGTTGCCAGGGCTGCACTCCCTCTAGAGGCTCTAGGGGAGAATCCACTTCATTTTTCCAGCCTCTAGAGCTGCGTTCCTTGGCCTGTACCCCTTTTCCTCCATCTTTCATACTGCCATCATAGCATCCTCCAATTTCTCTGTGCTTTCATCATCACATTGCTTTCTGCCTTCCGAGTCAAATCTCCCTCTTCCTTTGTTTTATTAGAACACTTAGGATTACATTTAGGGGCCACGTGGATAATCCAAGATAATCTCTCCGTCTCAAGATCTTTAACTGAATCGCATATGGAAAGTTTATTCTGTTATATAAGGTAACATTCCCAGGTCCCATGGGTTAGTATCTGACTAGCTTTCAGGCCACGATGTAGCCTACTACACCCACGTTCTAATTGAATTGTTTGCTTTTTAATGTTAAGTGTTGAGAGTTCTTTATATATTCTAGCTACTAGTCTTTTGTTGGACATGTGGTTTGCCACTATTTTCTCTTACTCTCTAGCTTGTCTTTTTATTATCTTAATGGGTCTTTCATAGAGCAAAAGTTTCTAATCTTGATGAAGTCCAATTTATCAGTTTTTCCTTCTTTGGGTCATGTTTTTCATCTTAGGTCTAACTGCTTGACTAGCCCTAGAGCCCAAAGATTTTCTCTATGGTTTTTTTTTTTTTCTGTTTTATAATTTTACATTTAAGTCTGTGATCCATTTTATGTTAATTTTTGTATGAGGTGTGAGAATTAGGTTGAGGTGCATGCATTTTGCCTATGGAAGTCCAATGGCTCCAGCACCATTTGTTGAAAGGCTGTCTTTCCTCCGCTGAATTACTTTTGTACCTTTGTTGCAAATTAATTGCCACATTTGTGGGGATCTATTTTTGGCTTCTCTGTCTGTTCTGTGTGACTCTTCCTTCACCAAGACCACAACAATCTTGATTGTTTTATGTTTTCAATTTTATTAATTTCTGCTATTGTCTTTTTCTTTCTTTTTAAGAATCAAGGTCTCTCCCTGTCGCCTAGGCTAGAATACAGTGATGTGATCATAGCTCACTGTAACCTTGAACTTCTGGGTTCTAGTGATCTTCCTGCCTCAGCCTCCTAAGTAGCTGGGACTACAGGTGTGCACCACCATACCTAATTCTTTTTTTTTTTTTTTTTTTTTTTTTTTTAATTTTTAGTAGTGACAGGGTGTCCCTATGTTGCCCAGGCTTGTCTCGAACTCCTGGCTTCAAGTGATCCTCCAGCCTCAGCCTACCAAACTGCTGGTTTGACAGGTGTAAGCCATCGTGCCCAGACTACTCTTATCTTTGTTATTTCTTTACTTCTGCTTCTTTGGGGATTATTTTGCTTTTCTTTTCCTAGGTTCTTGAGGTGGGGCTTAAATTTTTGATTTGAGACTTTTCCTCTTTTCTAATGCGTGCACTTAGTGCTATAAATTTTCGTCTTAGCACTGCTTAGATGTGTCCCACAATTGATTTGTTGTATTTTCATTTTCATTCAGTTTAATGTATTTTTTATTTCCCTTGAGATTTCCTCTTTGATGCATGGATTATTTCAAAATATGTCATGTTGTTTTCAAGTATTTGGGAATCTTCCTCTTATCTTTCTGTTCTTGATTTCTACTTTGATTTCACTGTGGTCAGAGATCACACTGTATGTGATATCAATTTCATTTTAATTTGCTGAGGGTCAGGCGCAGTGGCACCCACCTGTAGTCCCAGCTACTCAGGATCCTTGAGCCCGAGAGTTTGAGGTTATAGTGTGCTGTGATCATGCCTGTCAATGGTCACTGCACTCCAGCGTGGGAAACATAGCAAGATCCTATCCCTGGAAAAAAAATTCTAACAAAAAACTAATTTGCTGAGGTTTATTTTATGGCCTATCTTGAAAAGAATGTGCACTCTGTTGTTGTAGGGTGGAATGTTCTACCGTGTCCATTAAATCTTGTTGCTTGGCAGTATCGTTAGTTCTTCTATAGTCCTGTTGATTTCTGTCTAATCGTTCTATCAATGGATGAGAAAGGTATGTTACATCTCCAACTATTATTGTTGATTTATCTCTTTTTCTTTTCAATTCTTTCCATTTTTATATTACACATTTGCAGGTCTGATGTTTGGCGCATATACATCTAGGATTGCTATGTCTTCTTGGAGGGTTTACCCTATTGACATTAAATAGTCCTTCTGTCTCTGGTAATTTTCTTTCCTCTGAAGTTTACTTTATCTGAAATTTATATAACCACTCCTGCTTCCTTGTAATTAAAATTTGCATTATACATTTTTCCATCCTTTTACTTTCAACTTGCCTGTATTATTGTATTTGACATGAGTTTCTCATAGAAGCATGGAGTTGGGTAGCAGGTCATATTTTTTAATTCGTTGTACCAACCTCTGTCTTTAATTGTGTGTTTAGACCTTAAATATCTAATGTATTTATTGATGTCTTAGGGCTTAAATCTGCCATTTTATTTTTTGTTTTCTGTTTGGTCTGTTTCTCATTTCTTTTTTCCTTTTCCAGCCTTTCTGTGGGTTACATAAACTTTTTTTTTTTTTGAGACAGAGTCTCGCTGTGTTGCCCAGGCTGCAGTGCAGTGGCACGATCTCAGCTCACCGCAACCTCCACCACCTGGGTTCAAGCAATTCTTATGCCTCAGCCTCCTAAGTAGCTAGGACTACAGGCACATAAACATTTTTTAGAATTCCATTTTGGTTTATCTATAGTGCTTTTGGATGTATCTCTTTTTATAGCATTTTTAGTGATTGCTCTGGGTATTATATTAGATATTCATAACTTATCAGTCTACTGATATCTTTATTTTACCAATTCAAATCACATATAGAAAGCTTACATCCTTTTGTATCCCTTCCCCCTCTCCTCCTATTTATAATATAATTGTCTTAAATATTCCCTTACATAAATTTAGAACCACATCAAGCAATTTTATAATTTTGCTTCAACTGTCAAACATAATTTTTAAAACTCAATAAGAGAAGGAAGATCTATGGTATTTACCCATATTTTTGCCTTCTTCTGAAGGTTCTAAGGTTTCTTTTATCACTTTCTTTATGTTTAAAAAATTTTCTTTGGGTAGAACTTCCATATGATCCAGCAATCCACTAGTGGGTATATATCCAAAAGAAAGGAAATGGGTGGGGTGCAGTGGCTCATGCCTGTAATCCCAGCACTTTGGGAGACCAAAGCAGGAGGACTGCTTGAGCCTCCCTCCTGGGAGTTTGAGACCAGCCTGGGCAACATAGCAAGACCCCATATCTACAAAAAAATAGAAAAAATCACTGGGCATTGTGGTGTGTGCCTGCCTATAGTCCTAGCTACTCAGGAGACTGAGGCGGGAGAATCACTTGAGCCCAGGAATTTGAGGTTGTAGTAAGCTAGGATCATGGCCCTGCCTTCCAGCCTAGGCAAAATAGTGAGACCCTGTCTCAAAAAAAAAAAGAAAGAAAGAAAGAAAAGAAATTAATATATCAAAAAGATAGCTTCACTCTCACGTTTATTGAAGCACTATTCACATTCGTGAAAATATGGAATCAACCTAAGTGCCCTTCAAATGTGGTACATATACACAGTGAAATATTATTTGGCCATAAAAAGAATGAAATCCTGTCATTTGCAGCAATTGGAAGCCATTATGTTAAGTGAAATAAACCAAGCACCAAAAGACAAATATTGCATATTCTCACTTACATGCAGGAGATTAAAACATGTATTTCATGAATAGAGAGTAGAATGGTGGTTAGCAGAGGCCAGGAAGTTGGGAGATGAAGGGGAAAAAAATAATATAAATGTATTTATTAGCACTAAACTACATACTGGTAAAGATGGTAAATTATATATGTATATTTTATCTCAATAAGAAATGTTTTAATGGAACACAACTAGTTGAAAGGAGAAAAGTTCTTTACAAGAATTCAGCTAAGAGCAGTAAGCTGTGATTGTACCACTGCACTCTAGCCTGGGTGAGAGTGTGACTCTGTCTCAAAAAAAAGAAAAAAAAAGAAGAAGAAGAATTTAGCTAATAAGTACATAGATGAAAGATTGATGATAGAATCCCAAAATCACATTTTGCAACTCTGAATAAAACAGTAGGTCTAGGCAACAATCAACAATGCATCCTAAAATCATTAGGGGAAAGTGTGATTGGACATTTTATAATGAGGATCAGGCTAACATCACCTGGATCCACTGACAAATCTTATACTTAAATATGAGGCAACCGGATATCATGACATCTCTTTGGTGGGAAGCAGTAGGAAGTGAGAAACATCACATATGAAGTGGATTTGTCAAATACTTGAGCCTGACTCTAGTTTGTCCTCCAAACCTGCCAGTTTGTAGGACATATAGGGAATAGAGGAAAGTTCATATGTACACTATGAGGGAGTAATCAATCAAGCACAGACTGTGGGACATTTGATTGTACGTGTACGGAATAAATAAGACAAGGAGCAACAGTTGTAAAACAAAGGAGACTTAGAAGACATAACTTAATGCGGTACGTAGACTGTGAGGGATGCAGAATCAAATCAATTAAGTGAACAAAATATTTATATCATATTAAGAAATTATTGACTTTTAAAGTGTGATGATTATTTTAAAAGTCTTCTCAGAGAAGCACACTCAAGTATTTACAGTGAAAATACCCTGATCTATGAGTTTTGTTTGAAATGCTCTGGCTAAAATGTGTGGGTCAACAAGTATTAGGTGAATACAAAAGTAATTGCGGTTTTTGCCTTGTTGGAATTTGCTGTCTGATATTGGAATACATTCTTAAATAAATGTGGTTATGTGGGCATTTCTCGCTTTATAATTTTTGCTAATGAATTATTACTTGCTATTTATTGTATTGTATTTATTTTAGACTATGGAAACAATGTTAGACCAAAAGCAAATTCAACCAATTTTCTTATTCAAGTTTAAAATGAGTCATAAAGCAGCAGAGACAACTCGCAACATCAAGAAGGCACTTGGCCCAGGAGTTGTAATGAACATATAGTGTAGTGGTAGTTCAAGGAGTTTTGCAAAGGAGACGAGAGCCTTGAAGATGAGAAGCATAGTGGCTGGCCATAGGAAATTGACAATGACCAATTGAGAGCAATCATCGAAGCAGATCCTCTTACAACTATATGAGAAGTTGCCTAAGAACTCAACATCAACCATTCTACAGTGGTTCAGCATTTGAAGCAAATTGGAAGGTGAAAAAGCTCGATAAGTGGGTGCCTCATGCGTTGACCAAAAATAAAATTTTTTAAAAAGTCATTTTGAAGTATCCTCTTCTTTTATTCTGTGCAACAACAATGAACCATTTCTCAATCGGATTGTGACGTGAGATGAAAGGTAGACAACCAGCACCGACCAGCTCAATGTTTGGACAGAGAAAAAGCTCCAAAGCACTTCCCAAAGCCAAACTTGCACCAAAAAAAAAGGTCATGGTCATTGTTTGGTGGTCTGCTGCCATTCTGATCCACTACAGCTTTCCGAATCCTGGTGAAACCATTACATCTAAGAAGTATGCCCAGCAAATCGGTGAGATGCACCAAAAACTGCAGTGCTTGCAGCTGGCATTGGTCAATAGAAAGGGCCCAATTCTTCTCCATGACAATCCCCAACCTCATGTCGCACAACCAATGCTTCAAAAGTTGAAAGAATTGAGCTATGAAGTTTTGCCTCATCCGCAATATTCACCTGACCTCTCGCCAACTGACTACTACTTCTTCAAGCATCTCAACAACTTTTTGCAGGGAAAATTCTTCCACAACAAGCAGAATGCAGAAACTGCTTTCCAAGAGTTTGTTGAATCCTGAAGAATAGATTTTTTATGCTACAGGAAGAAACAAACTTACTTCTCGTTGGCGAAAATGTGTTGATTATAATGGTTGCTATTTTGATTAATAAAGATGTGTTTGAGCCTAGTTATAATGATTTAAAATTCACAGTCAAAAACCACAATTACTTTTGCACCAACCTAATAAATTGAGATTGGTTATATGTTGCTGCATATACAAGTCGGGTGATGGGTACATGAGGGCTGATTAGAGCGTTCTCTGTACTTCTGGTTATGTTTAAAATTTTGCATAACAGAAAGTGAATCATATTCACTGATAAAGGATGAGATCACAAATGAAGAAGATACATTTCCTATGACTAAGGACTTGATGACACAGTGGCACAACTGGATCAAATCTAGGCATGATTTAGAGCTGATTTGAAATTAATAGACATTGTTCTGATGTCACCAAAAAAAGGAGTGTTTCAATGTCATTTTAATTACCATTTTTATAAATTGATTTCAAGTCAAAATCAAAATTTCCTTTTGTTGTTCTTTTAAGCTACATCTGCCAGTGACAAATTCTCCTAGTTTTTCTTCATCTGAGAATGTCTTGATTTCTCCTTCAATCCTAAATAATATTTTTTCTGGGTATAGAATTCTGGACTGACAATTGTTTTTTTCCAGCACTTTAAAAATATTGTCCTGCTTCTTTCTGGCCTCTGTGGTTTTTTAGAAGGAATCTGCTGTCATTTGAATTTTTCCTCCCCTACAGGTAAATTTGCTGTCTTCACGGGCTGCTTTCAAGGCTTTTTCTTTGTTGTTAGTTTTCTGAAAGTGAATTATAATGCTATTGGGTGTAAATTTTTTGGTTTTATCTTGTTTGGGGTTTTCTCAGCTTATTGAATCTATAGGTTTATGTTGCTTTCCAAATGTGGAAAGTTTTAAGTCATTATTTTTTTGATGACATTTTCAGTCCCATCCTCTTTCTGGTACTCCTGTGACATAAATTGAGGTGTTTGAGGGTCTGTTTTTTTGTTTTTTGTTTTTCCTCAGTCTGTTTTCTCTCTACAATTTGGATTGTATAATTTCTCATGTCTTATTTTCCAGTTCACTTTCCTCTGTCCCCTCCATTCTGCTAGACCATCCACTGAGTTCTGTGGTCTTTTTGTTCTTGTTTTGTTTTGTTTTGTTTATAGTTATGGTATTTTTCAGTTCTAAAATTTTTATTTGTTTCTTCTCTATATCTACTATTTCTTTGCTGAGGCTTTCCATGTTTTCATTTGTTTAAAATGTGTTCCTAATTGTTGACTAAAGTACTTTTATTGTGCCTGCATTAAAATCTTCATCAGATGATCCTAACATCTCTGTCATCTCGGTGTTGGCCTCTGTTGAATGTCTTTGTTCATTCAGTTTGAGATCTTCCTGGTTCTTGGCATCATGGTTGATTTTTTATTGAAACCGGATGTTTCTGTATTACTTTATGCGACTGAATTTTTCTTAAGCCTTCTGTTTTAGCTGGCTTTCTGTGTCAGCACCCTGGAGCAGGAGAGGGAAGGCACCCCCTTGATGCTGCCTCGTGGGGTAGACGTCAAGGTTCTACAATCATCATCTATTGACACCCAAGCTGCGGGGCTCCTTGTTACTACTGAGTGAAAGTTAGGGTTCCAAGTTTCCATATGGTCTCAACTCACACCGCAGTAGGAGAATCTTTGTTACCAGCTACTGGAGACGAAAGCCTTGGCTCACTACTTGGTCTTTTCTGACACCACTCTGGCAGGCGTTGTTGAAATACCCCATCATATCCTCATGAGGGTGAAAGCCTCTGATCCCCACCAGGCCTTTGCTAGCATGGATTGAGATGGGGCCACAGTTTATACTGTAGTGCTTGGAGCATAATGGTTATTGTCTAAAAGTCTTCTGCCTTGCTAGGCTGCCTCTTTCCTTATCCTTTAGCTAGAGAGAACAGTATTTCGTTGATTGTTTCTCTCTTTCTCTGCACCTGTTTCTGGCTTCTGCAGCTTCAGGCCCAGGGCATATGAGCCAAAAACAAAAACGAAAACAAAAAGAAACAGGAAGCTCATCACTGTGTCATTCCTCAGGTCCCAGAATTCCCGGCTGGTTTACCTCCTCTCTGCCTTTCAGAATCTTCTTATTTTTATTTATACAAACCAACCCAGAGTTTCTAGTTGTCTTTAGCATGGGGAAAGGGGAACAGTACATCTATCCCATCATTCTGGAAACATTTTTATACACACACCTCCATACACACACTACATTTATGTTAGTATAAACTGTCAGGCCCTAATGCTCATTCTCTCTTCACTGTCTCCTTTGTACTCCCCATTATGTGCCATTTTCCTCTCCCTCCCTCTGTCCCACACTCTTAGATTTCCTGTGCTCCCTTTTCTAGCCTCCCCCTTTGTTTTCTTCTAAGACTGAGGAAAGTCTGTTGGACATAGCAGAATCATTTGGCAACTATTTCAAACCCATCAATCCTTTCATTCCACCTCATTCAGTCTCACCTCCCACATGGTCTCACCCCACACCTGTGCACATGGGGTCCGGCCAGGCTTGCTGAGCACTACAGGAATCCACCTGCGCCTTATAGCTCACAGACATCCAGGGATCCCTCTAGGCATCCTCAGCTCATATGATCCCACAATTGCACTTTCCTCATGATTATTTCCGTGACTAATTCTTCTCCTTGTCTCCTAGTGTGTGGTGCTTTATGCCTTCCACGTTTCATTCTCTGAAGTTTTAATTGATTTCTTACACTTCCTCCTCGTGTGTGTGGATTCTTTACTTGTTACAAAATCACGATTGCAAAAGCCTTGATTATAAAAGTCTCTGGCACAAGCTTAGCATCTGCTAAACTGACTGCCCACACCCTTTCTCTGGACTTGTTTTAATCTTTTTCGGTTCCACTCCAAGTGCTCTATGGTGTGGTTGTTTCGTAGACCTGGTGCTTAAAGACTAATGTCTCACCCTGTTGTGCCTGCTGGGTTTCTAAAGAGGAAACCAAGTAGCTAATAGTCTATTTATTTTTCCAACAGTCTCAGGAAACAAATTCATGCAGGGCATCTATCTGCGTAAAAGAAGTAGTAGCTCCATTGCCCTAGCTAAAGGGTAAAAGCCACATTGGTATGCACTGCACAAAAGTAGAGGCTGACTTTAAGTCATAATTTGCATTTTCTCTTTGCAGAGCTATTTATCTGGGGATGTTAGAGTTCCCTGTATGTGGGAAACTCTCATTTAGCATTATATAAATGGACTCTGGCTGAATCTGTATAGCTCAGGCAGATATCTAAAAGTGGGCAACATGTTCTCTGGAATAGCTTTCCATAATTCTGTAACAACTGGTGTCTGGTCCTGATATGAAGGAACAGTTGAACTTAATTCTCTCCCCGTGAGAGAACTCCAGAAGAGATGGCTTAAACCCCAATCTCAGGGGTTTTAAGGAAATTCACATCTCCAGAAGGGACTGTGAAGGACAATGACGCTCAACTATCTTAAGTTAGCAAAATGTCTCCCTTAGTCAGAGTAGGGAAAATATAAGGTAAATATTTAAACAAGTGAAAGGGGGCAGTAAGCAAGAAGACAAAACCAACTCTACCTTCAAAATCATACAAAGGAAGAGGCTGGATTCAATTGGAATTAAATTGATGGAAAGGTCCTGGGGCAGGCTGTGTCCTCCCCATGTGGCTGCAGTGGACACTGGGCAAGATCCACTGGTTTATTTTGTGACTTTCACTCATGTGATGCCATTTGTCAAGGTCACATGGCAAGCTTTTGGGAAAATCCACCCGGACTGCAGGTCTTTACTTCATCCCACTGTGGTCACACAGCTTAGCCACCAAGGGATTGGAGTAAGAAAAGTGTGTGGTGGGAGGCTGGGGTTGACGGTGCATTTATTTGGTAATAGAGGTCCTTGGGCTGGATGTGCTCTGAATACAGTGATCTCACACAGACTTGCTCCCATTCAGGGACCTTATTACATATATGTCTCTCTTTGCCTCATGGTCATTCTTGTGTCACCAACCAGACTCCAAGTTTCTTGAAGACAGGGACAGTGTCTCAGACTTAAACATTCCCTGGTATCTAACACAGTGCTGGGCTCAATAAATGCTACATCGACTTGAGAGGGCTTGACAAAGGCTGAGCACAGTGGCTCACACCTGCAACCCCAGCGCTTCGGGAGGCTGAGGCGAGAAGATCACTGGAGTCCAGGAGGTGGAGACCAGCCTGGGCCACATGGCAACACCCCATCTTTAAAAAAAAAAAAAAAGGAAAAGAAAGAAAGACATTGAGACACAGAAGCCAAAAATAACAAAAACAATGTTGGATAGAAAACCCATTTGGGGTAATTTATAAGTAAGAGAAAAAAAATTTAAAAATAAAAGGGCCTGACAAACATGCATAGTAGTTCCTATGGTCAGCCAGAGCCACGGAGGGGCTGAAGGAAGAAGGAGCAGGAAGATCTGAGATGCTTCAGCAGAGAAGGGGACCTCTGAGGAGGCTGGATAGAAGAACCAGCTACAGAGTCAAACTAGTGAAGGAAATACTTAAACTCATTGAAAGAAAAAGTACGCCTCCCTCAAAGAGGGCTCCCTACCGCAGACAATGCCTGGAGTTGTCTCCTCCCTCACAGCCACAACTCGGAAGGGGTGGATTTGCATTGTATCTTCTTGACTTACTGAGGCAGATCAGAGAGGGGCTCCTCGGCTCTGCAGAGCTCAGAGACTTTGCCCTCCCTAGAAGAGCTGGTCTAGTCATTGCTGGTGCCCCTTCTTTAGGATCAGGCTGTCTAATCATCCTTCCATACCTGGCCAGTGGGGTGCAGGGGCTTAAAGGTAAAGAAATATTTCCTATAAAGTAGTTTAGATAAATTTTCAGGATGAGGGGATTGATCCTCAAAGGAGAGTTGGGGATGGGGCATGTAAACCTCTATGTAGGAGAGGAGAATCAATTTGATTAGGTTTTAAAAAAAAGAATGGGGTCAAAATACAAATGGATATCATGGGTCTCTCCCTCTCTCTCTCTCTCTTTCCCCCTTTCCCCCACGCACACACTCACACACACGCTCACACACAAACACAGTCACACACAAACTCACCCGCCCCAGGGCTTCTGCTCTTCTCCTGGGGCTACCTATGTGCCAGCATCATCATTAACCTGCATCTCCCGCTTATCACCTGCTGCACTCCCTGTTCCCACTGATGCTTTAGCTTCTCCAGGGCCCTGCCTGCTCTTCATTTAATCTCACAGCCTCTCATGGTGCTGTGACTCCAAGACAGGGGGAGAACAGCACTATATATAAATCTCTCCAGCCACTCTCCCTCCTCCCCAGTCTCCCCTTGGCTTGCAGGCTCCCTGTGACCCCACAGACTCTGAGATGAGATGGATGGAGATTCCTTCCTGGTCCACTGGGCTGTCAGAGTTCCCAAGACTTGCTGTGCAATTTTACACTCTTCCCTAGATTAAAAACAAAGTCTTTATGAAAAATCTACCTGTCCTGAGTGAAAGCCTACATACATATAGCAAAGGCTGCTTTCCCACGCTTCTGCTAGGCTAGGGCTAGGGAATTGGCATTATTGGGGGCACAGTAAAGGTTAGCCTTTTTGTCTTCTTTCTTGCAAAAGCTGTTTTTACACATTGCTATTTTGAAAATAATAAAGCACTTTCTTTGGGAACTTGGGGTCTTGGTCGTGTTGTGGGAGTTGGCTTCCCAGCCTCTGCTTTATTTCATTTGTCTGCATTTCTCTTTTCTTATTGGGCCTCCCTGAAAGAGTTCAGAATGTCCCCAGACTCAAGCATCGTCTTCTCTCTGCCACTTCCTTATTCCCTGTTCCTCAAATTACCAGAATACAGTGGTTGACAGCACTGGCGGGTTTAGGGACAAGCCAAGCTCAAGTTCCAGCTGTGCTGTTTGGTCACTGTGACCTTGGGTGAGTTCTCTCACCTCTTGCACTGCAGGCGTGATGACAGTACCTTCCTCAAGGGGTTGAGGCAGTGCATGCATAAAGCCTCACTGGGGATCCAGGGTGCTCTCTAAATGTTAGTGATTGTCCTTATTATAATTTTGGAAAGCATGCTTCCAATGCCAGAGTAAGACCTTCACATACAAAACATTTAGAGAGTTGTGGGGCCTCCAGGGCCCAGAGTGAGAGCACCACAAGGACACCTGTACTAAAACTCACCCCTAAATATCCTGGGCCTGGCCTTTGGACACTGAGGGGCTACATAGTGGAGGCAGGTATGGGCAGGGGAGTTGGAATAAAAAGCAGACAGGTGGGGCTCTGAAATCTGTCTCACTCTTGTGACCACAGGCAAGTAGCCCCCCTCTCTGAGTTTCTGTTTCCTCACCCATACAATAAAGATAATAATTTCCAGCTAAGAATATTTTAGTGAAGTTTAAAGACCATGCATCTAAACATGTAACACCACTTGGCTAAGAATGCATGCTCAGAACTTTTAAAATTATTTATGTGGTGACATCAACTTGCCTACTTTGTGATAAGCATCACCTGCAGTGGGTGCCAGACCTCTGCGAAAAGGGGCACTGGGGAGACAAGCAAAAACAGGGACACAGTCTCTTTCCCTTAAATAGCACATAACCATTCCCAATATCCTTTCAAATACATGGTCTTACCCCCAAAGGCACCAAGCCGCTCTAAGTCTGAGCAAGTTTGTCAGCCCCTCCGAGGAGTGGTCAAAGGGGCTGTCTTAGTTCTTTTGAGATGCTATCACTAACTACCATAGACTGGATGCCTTGTAAATAACAAACACTTATTGTTCACAGTTCTGGAAGCGGGGAAGTCCAAGATCAAGCTGCCAGCAGGTTTGGTATCTAGTAAGGGTCTACTTCCTGATTCTTCGATGGCATTTTCTTGCTCTGTCCTCCCATGGAGGAAGCAGGGAGGCTGTTTTCTGGGGCCTCTTTTATAAAGGCATGAATCCCATTGATCAGGGCTCCACCCTCATAGTTTAATCACTTCCCAAAGGCCCTACCTCCTAACACCATCACCCTGGGGATTAGGTGTCAGCTTATTAATTTGGAGAAGGACATATGCATTTGGCCTATAGCAGGGGTCAGAGGTCAGAGATGATGAGCTACGCCTGAGGCCACGTAACCTGAAAGACAGAGCCTGTCCCCACACCTGCTCTCCCACCTCATCCCAGGCTCTCTGCCACACCCATGGCCATGCCTTTGCAGAACTGGGAGTGTCCCAGGCTTCTGGAGGGGGGGACCATATTAGGACAGGGAATATATTTAGTCAACTATGACTAGCATTATTTAAAAAAGAAATAGAATAGAACATAACAGAATAGAACACAGCAGAATGAAATAGAACATTTCAGATGCACTGCACATAAGAAGAGGAAATACTGTCTCATGAAATTTTTTCACATGTATGTACGTGTTTTTCTGCATGTGTACTGAGTACTGATATAAAATGTACTTTTTGATTGGGTCACTGTCAAGAAAAGTTTGAAAAACACTTTATTGTTTTACTGTTTATTCCTATATCCAGAGCTAATATCCTTTTTTCTAACCACTCCAATTATTCTCCATTAGAGAAAAGCAGATTTTGTCTCAAATTTTTTTCAGTCTGGTACAATGATATAAAACAAATTCATCCAAACCTATTTTTGTCATAGGGAAACCCCCTGCCAGCTCTGAACACTCTGGGGTTTCACATGCCCTGCAGCGTAAATCCAAATTTCCATTAGCTTCCAATGTTCCACCTTTCCAGCCATACCTTCCATAACTCCTCAATGCCCGTGCTCCTGCCAGGCTTGTCTTCCCAAGGTAGCTTCTGTCTTCCTAAGAAAAAAGCGCCCCCTTCACCTCCCCATCTCTGTCTCTCAGGCCCTGAGCAAGTTTCACTTCCCTCTGACACTCTTCTGCTTTACAGGCCACGGGGATTCCAGTTTCCTATGAAAACAGTATTTCTTGTGCAATGAGTGCACGGGGTCTCTTGTCACATGTTGCTGAGTTCCTGCATTAAAAATCAGACTCCCTCAGCACAATGCTTTTTGAGATTCGTCTCTGTGTCATATGCATCAGTAGCCTGTTCCTCTGTTCTCAATCTCTAAGTAATAACCCATGGTATTCCATGGATAAACCAAAATTTGCTTAGCCATTTGCAATGAGCTTGCCAAACTGCAAAGTCTGGGTGAGCAGTCCCCATAAGACCATCCTCTCCTCAGATACTGAGTGTGGGGGTCCCCAGGGTTACCCTCACTTCAGATCAGTTGGCTACAAATTCAGAGGTCTCCACAACCACTCTCAGGCTTGAAAATTTGCTAGAACAACTAACAGAACTTGGGAAAGCCCTATACTTACAATTACAGTTTTATTACAGTGAAAGAATACCAATTAGAAATAGCCAAAGCTTCTACTGCATAGGGCAGAATCTGGGAGAGTTTCAAATATGAAGCTTCCACACCCGCAGGAACATGTTATCTTCCCATCATCAATATGTGGCAATGCGCACAGAGTACTGTGGATCTTGGAAGTTCGGCTGAGCTTTGGTGCCCAGAGCTTTTACTGGGGCTCAATCGCATACTGCCCAAGCAACTGACCTTTAGTCTCTAGCTCCTCCCAGAGGCCAGAGCGTACTGTGTGTTCCAAAGGCCTATCATAAATCACATCATTATGCTTTTGCTGGCCAAAGCCCCCAGGCAAACAATGACACTCCTATTGCAGGACACTTCAGGGGCCTAGAGATCACCTGCCAGTGCCCCAAGACAAAGACCAGACCTCTGTTTGGTTAATTCTGCACTACATGCCATTCACCTGCTGATGGACATTTGGAGTGTTGCCAGGTTTTGACTGTTAGGAATAAAGCTGATGGTAAATGCAACAACCTAGGTGAATCTCAAAACTATTAGGCCAAGTGAAAGAAGTACATATATATGATCCCATTTATAGAAACTATAGAAAAGTCAAATCTAACCTAAGGTGATGGTAGAACCAACTACAGCTACATAATTTGTGGGGCCCAGTACATTTTACTGTGTGTACCCCTCGGTACCTCAATGAAGTAGATTTTTTATTTAAAAAATACCATTTACTGAGCTCTTTCTATAAGACCCCTGTTTGTGGAGGTCCCCGAATTTGTAGCCAGCTGATCTGAAGCACTTTACTAAGCACTTCACAATATTAATACATTTGTGCTCAGATGATACTTACAGATGAAGAAATTTAAGCTGAGAGAAGTAACCTGCCCAAGGTTTCATCTGGTGAGTGACAGTATCTGGATTTGAACCTGGGACTGTTAGGCATTGAAAGCAGTGTGCCTAACCACCAAATACCAGTACTCCTGTCCTCTGTTTAACTCCTCCCTACGTCATGGTGTGGCTTTTCATATGTGTTTTTCTGGTCTTTCCATCCACTATAAGTCCCCAATAACAGAGATGTCATCAACAGTTGGGTCCACTGTGGAATACACACAGGAATTTCTTTTCAGACAGTTTTTGCATACGCATATATCTTCATACACAGCGATATAGTTTTTGTTTTTTAAATAAAATTGAGATCTCACTATGCAAACTGTAACATGCCTTTTTTTCATATAATGTTTCTTGAGTTCATTTTTCCTCAAATCTTGGTGTTCACTACATTACTAGTTGGTTGATTTTTTAAAGCAAGAAGGAAGATAAAGTTTTTAGGTTTTTAAAAGTGTCTGTGACGTGCTGTTTCGCTGTAGATGATAATCCTGCAGTCATACCTGCACAAGATCCTATTATTATAATTGAGGGTGGTTGTTTCCTGTATATATTGACACTAAAGAAGATCAATAACTTACAGGAAAAAAGTCCTTCTGTCAAGAACATTTCACTCTGTTTTTAGAACAGTTACATTTCTCTAAGGGCAGCTCTAAAGCGTAAAATATAAAATGTTTGCAAATATGTATATTATATATACCTTAAATGTGCATCAAAAACATTATATTTAATGACTGCATGTATTCCAAGAAGTAAATGTATCATAATTTATTTAGCCAATTCCCCATTATTAGATAACTCACCTTCCCCCATTTCTTTGAAATTATAAACAATGCTGCAATATTGAGACATCTTTGTGAAGTATAAATTTTACTTAAAAGTTTCTGGGGCAAAGAGTTAATTACTTTAAATGATACGTAATTTGAAACATTGGTTTTATTTTAAAACAAGCAGATATGAAATTGAATGTAAATTTTGAATTTGTTTTTAAAATTAAAAATCTAATTGTGGGCCAGGTGCAGTGTCTCACTGCACTAATCCCAGCACTTTGGGAAGTCAAGGCAGGAGGATCGCTTGAGCCCAGCAGTTCAAGACCAGCCTGGGCAGCACGATGAGACCCACTTCTACAAATAATTAAAAAACTAAAATTAGCCAGGCATGGTGGCATGTGCCTATGGTCCCAGCTATGTGGGAGGCTGTGGTGGGAGGATCACTTGAGCCTGAGAAGTCAAGGCTACACTGAGTTCTGACCATGCCACTACATTCCAAGCTGGGCAATAGAGTGAGACCCTGTCTCAAAAAACAAATCTAATGTATAGACCACTTGAGACTATATTCACTTTCTTCTTTACTAACAGAATCCAATTTTGTTGGAGGTCCCAGTTGAAAAATAAAATTACCTTTCCCAGCTCCCTTTGAAGACGGAGTGGCCACGTGTCTGCTCTGGCCAGTGAGCTCTAAGTGGAAATCACCAGGCAGGACTTCACAGAGTGCTCCTTAGAGGTGGGTGGATTTAGCTGGAGCCTCCTTTTGGCCTTGACCGTTCTTCCTGCTTGGAAGTGACCACAGGACAACCATGAAGAAAATGCCAAGAACGACCTGGGACTTGGCCCTGACATCTGTGAGTCTTTGAATCATACCTTCATGTGGCCATCTCTGAAATTCTTGTACCAAGAGAAAAATAAAACTCCTAATTCATCTAAAGCACAATTTGTTTTTTGTTTTGTTTTGTTTTGTTTGTTGTTGTTTTGGGTTTGTTTTGTTTGTTTTTGGTTTTTGTTTGTTTTTTGAGATGGCGTCTTGCTCTGTCGCCCAGGCTGGAGTGCAGTGGCGCGATCTCGACTCACTGCAAGCTCAGCCTCCTGAGTAGCTGGGACCACAAGCGCCCGCCACCACACCCGGCTAATTTTTTGTATTTTTAGTAGAGACGGGGTTTCACCGTGTTAGCCAGGATGGTCTCGATCTCCTGACCTCGTGATCCACCAGCCTCAGCCTCCCAAAGTGCTGGGGTTACAGGCGTGAGCTACTGCGCCCAGCCTAAACCGGTTTTTTAGGTTTCTGTTACACCTGATTGTAGTTCTTCTATTTTCAGTATCTCTCCATTTTCTACGAACTTTTACCTCCTTTCTATTTTTTACCTTCTCCAAAATGTCACTGCCAAATTCTGAGTCTTCCAGTCTCATCCTATCACGCTCCCCAAGGGAGTCCCTGGTTCAGGGTGCTGAAGGGAGGAGAACATGCTGAGGGCTGGGAAGCAGAAAGAACCCACCCGGATGGAGCTAAGAACAAAGACCTGGGTCCCCCTGCCTGTGAGAAAGCTCAAATGCGTGTGACTACTTTATTTATTTATTTATTTATTTATTTATTTATTTATTTATTGAGACAGGGTCTCACTCAGGCTGGCAGGTCACCCAGGCTGGCATGCAGTGGCGTAATCTCAGCTCACTGCAACCTCCACCTCCCAGGCTCCAGTGATCCTCCCCCTCAGCCTCCCGAGTAGCTGAGACTACAGGCACCACCATCACACTCAGCTAATTTTTGTATTTTTTGTAAAGAAGCAGGCAGTGGGGATGTCTCACCATATTACCCAGGTTGGTCTTGAACTCTGAGCTCTAGCGATCCACCCACTTCAGCCTCCCAAAGTGCTAGGATTACAGGCATGAGCCATCCCACCCAGCCAACATGTGACTCCTCTTGATCCCTCTTCTCAACTCTTCCAGCTGCCGTTGTGAAGTCTGCTAGGAAGCTGTGAGCCTTGGGGTGCCATAGATGCAAGTCCTGCTTTTCTTTCTACCCTTTACAAGCCATGTGTTCCCCCTTATTGCTCATTCATAATGACACCTTCTCCACAATTCTATGGGGCTGATGACACAGAAGAATGTACACACAGCACCTGGCTCAGAGTCTTGCACATCAGGTAGTCTTGACATACTGAATTATCCTTCTGCCTTTGAGGTCCTGAATGTTCATTTTATCCTCCTATCACCTGGATGAAAATGTTGGCCTATGGTAAAGCAAGCTTCCCCACAGCATGGCTTTTCCTCCCAGCTCTGTGACCCCAAGAACAGCTCTGGCGAATGGAAGAGTTCAGGAGTTTAAGTTTACGGCAACTCCTAAAGATTGGAAAGGTCGACTCAGAGACTCGCTGTCCTGGGAGAGGAGAGCAAAGACCGCACTTAACTGAAGCTCAGAGGAATGAAGTGAGGTGATACTAGAGAGAAGCAAATGGGGATGGCACACTGCAAATTATCTGCCACTGGGGTTTTGGGGAGGGTGTCCACGCATCCCTGATGGCTCTTGGCTCTGCCATCTTCTCAATCTGTGCTCATTTCTCTTTATGTTATTTAGCTTTTAGATTTTTCAGAGAAAATAGTTGGTCTTTAATTCACTGATTCTTAGAGTTGTTTATTTAAGAGAGGTTAATAGCGCAATCCTCTTAGTGGAAAGAGTCAAGCAAAGAAACAGAGTTCGAATCCCAGCTGTACCACCAACTAGCTGAGTAACTGGAAAACTCAGTTCATCTCTATGGGCCCAATGAAGGGAGAGGATATGAATATTCAGAACTTCTTATTAAGATACATTTTAAAACATACAGCTTTGTAGAGGATAATAAGGCCAGGCGCAGTGGCTCATGCCTATAATCTCAGCACTTTGAGAGACTGAAGTGAGTGAATCACTTGAGGTCAGGAGTTCAAGACCATCCTGGCCAACATGTCAAAACCCCATCTCTACTAAAAATACAAAAATTTGCCAGGTGTGGTGGCGGGTGCCTATAATCTCAGCTACTCAGGAGCCTGAGGCACGAAAATCACTTGAACCAGGAGGCAGAGGTTGCAGTGAGCCGAGACTGGACCACTGCACTCCAGCCTGGGCAACAGAGCAAGACTCGGTCTCAGAAAAAAAAGAAAAAGGAGAATAATATGTACTCATGTGCTCACATGAGGCTTTATCCAATCTCAGCATCTTTTGCCATATTTGCTTCCTTAAAAAAGGACATTACAAATGTATTTCATAATGTCAGTCACTGTGTGGACATTATTCTGAGTCATCAGCCCCAGAATACTATGGAGTAGGTCATTACGGATGAACAACTAATCCCTGTCCCCTCCTTCCCTTCCTGAAGGCAAGCATAACTGAATTAGTTGTTTTTTATTCCCATGAATGTTTCCATACTCAGATCTATCCTCCCTTATCCACAATTCTGAACTCTGAAAAGCTGCAAGAAACAGTTTTTTTATAAATTTGTGACAAACTCATTTGGCAGTAAAACTTGAACTGACATGTAGTTATTTATGGACTTTATATGGCTCATTTTAAGTGGTTGCACATAGATTTCACTGAAGAAATACTGATGTATTTGAACCTAGGTAGCTGCCTCATATCCTGTTAGCGATGTTCTCTTCTCTGCAGCCCCATGTGACTTTTCTGAAATGTGAACAACTCCAAATATCAAAACATGCCTGGCCCCCAGGGCTTAGAATGAGGATTATGACTCTTCAGTACACATACAAACCACATAGCACCACTCTCACTGTGTGTCTTTATACAGTGTGGACCTATATGATTTTCAACTGTTATTTAAATGTTTATACAAAATGCTTCCTTTGGCAACTTGTTTTTATTCACTCAATATTTTCTTAAATTTTTTCCTATCAATAAATGTAACTGTGTGGCACGCCACTGTCTGACTTTATCGTGAATTATTTATTCATATTGCCTGTTGATGGACATCTAGGATGTTTTCAATTTTCCATTTTTGCAAACAGTGCTGACTGAACACTCGTGTTTATGTGGGTGAGGGTATCTTCCTAAAAGAGGAAATGCCAGACCCTAGGGAATTCACATCTTCAAGTTCAGTAGTGCTCAGTTACTCTCCAAAATAGTAAATTGGTTTACTCTTGCATCAGCAGCACTAAAAGGACTTTTTGCTCTAATTTCTCGAGAACACTTGGCATTATTTGATTTTTTTTCCATTTTTGTCCATTGGTGAGTATGCTTTGGGGAAACCCAACCAACAGGATACCTTTCCTTGCCGAAGTTTTGAGCCAATTGGGAAATAGACAGAAGACTTAAGAGATGGAGAACCAAGCATCACCTTTACCAGCGATAAAGTTGGGTTAATGCGAGAGCCAGAAAGGCCTTGCTCAACCTTGGAACAGCCCACTCATGGGAAGACTGAATCTGGAGCAAAATCACACTTGCCTGGGTGGCTGGATCAGGCTGGTCAAGGTGGAGAGGGAGAAACAGACCAAACCCCTTGCATGCAGGATCTTTTTCAGATAAGTTCCACCCAGGAGAAAAATGTAAGTCAAAAGCCCCCCAACCAGGGATTTGTCCCATCTCCATGAGGAGGAGAAAGAGTAAGAGGAGAAGTCATGAGTCAGGGGAAATCTCCTTTCCTGAGGAAAACATCAGGAGTAGGGAAGAAACAGTTTTCTTCTAGCCACTATGAAATGGCAGCTCATTGTTTTTAGTTGCATTTCTCTGATTACTACTGAGGTTGAGCAAGTTTTCATGAGTTAATGGCCATTGATGCTTTCTCTCCATTGAATATTCATATTATTTGCCTGTTTTTCTATTGCATTATTTGTCTTTATCTTACAGGTTTGTGGGCATTATTTATATATTGTGAATGCCATACTTGTGTCAGCAATATATGTTGCTAATATATTCTTCCAGTCTTTGAGTTGTGTTTTCACTTATTTATAATGAAATAGAAATATAAGAAACTGAAGATTTTTAATGTCATCAAATCCTTTATTGATTCTCCCCTTTAAAGTTCATGGTTTTTGCATCTTATTTGAGAAATTCTTTGCTATCTTGTAGTCTGGGAGTAGCAAGAGTTTCAGGATATGTATGTACCAAATGACCTGGGTTATATCCCAAGGAGAGATATGAAAGTTTAGAGCACCAACCTAATGACAAGGTGGGGGCATGGAAGGAAAGGAAGACAGAGAGCTGGAGGACTGCCAGCCTCCACAGCCCAGCTAGTCCTGACCAGCAAAACCTTCTAGGGTTCCACTAGGCTCAGAACCTGCATGCAACTTCTGAGACTCTCAGTTGGTAGCCCTGGGCCCTGGGAAAACGGAGCTCCTCGTCGCAACAACCAACAGGCCAGGGAACACTTCTGGACTTCGGCAGAGAGGAACCTCCCAAGACAGAAAGTCCAAGGATTCCAGTGGAGCATGGTGAGGACTGCCCACAAAAGAAGGTCTGGACATGTTAGGGGGACACTCTGAATCTTAACTCAAGATGGCTCTTTTTTTGTTTTTCAGACTGCTTAACAAAACAAACTGGGTAATTTATAAACAAATGAAATTTATTGCTCACAGTTCTCGAGGCTGGGAAGTCCAAGATAGAGGTGCCAAAAGATTCTGTTTGGTGAGGAGCTGTTCCCCATCAACAGTGCCTTTTTGCTGAGCTGTCACATGGTGAAAAGGCAAAAAAAAAAAAAAAAAGAGTCTCCCTCAAGCCTCTTTTATAAGGCAATAATCTCATTCATTAGGGCAGATCCCTTATGAGCTAATCATCTCCCAAAGGCACCACCTCTTAATACTAATGCTAATACTATTACTTTGTTGATTCCAACATATGGATTTGGGGCCACATTCAGATCATAGCACATCCACACTGGGGATTGTCTTCCCGTGGCCTACATCTGAGAGGTCTGGGGAGTGGGATAGCTGAGACTGGACAGGTCCTGGGTCCATCCAGGTAAGAAGGGACCCAAGGAGACCCAGGTGGGTTTGTGGATGCAGAGCTGATGAGCCGTGATGGCTGCAGGGATAAGCTGTCCCTAGAACAGGGTGCAATAAAGAATGATGCGCTGAGCTTACATCTGGAGGGCAATTTTCTTCAAATCATCACCTCTGCTCACTCATTCTCTGAGGTGCCTCCAGTGAGATTATCTTTCTTTCTCTTATGTGCAGCTTCTGTCCTGAAGTCACCTGGCACCTACAGCTCCGGGGCTGTGTCACCTCCCTGTCTCCACCACCAGGGCAAGCTCAATCAGCAGCTTAGCAGACTGGAATCTTGGGCTGTGTGAAGACAGTCTTTGGGTGCCTTTTGCCCCTAGCATGGGCTCGCCACCCCCGTCCAAGGACAGTTCTCTGCTGCTTTCCGGTCTCTCCTAACAGTCTCACCTTCTGTATGTAAACCACAACAGCTTTAGACTTCCTCCTCCTAGGCTTTCTCTCCCACCAAACTTTTTCTAATTTACGTCACAACTCAAACGGTTATTTGCTGCATTTAGCAGACTGCTGGTGTCATTATTTCCCCAGGGATGCAACAGTCTCACCTCTCATCTGCTCCTACCTGGCAACACCCCACCTTCCCCAGAACTAAGAACACAGTTTAATATAATAAGAGTGTATTTTTGTAATGTGTAACTGTGTCTGTTGTTTTCACGTGGGAGTGCCCATGGCAGCCCTGGCTTCCCTTCCTCATGCTTCTTTTCCCATCTTTATCCTGTAGTTTGTCATAGTAACCAGTGGGTGGCTATAGTACTTATATGTACACATACATGTGTGTATGCACATACACACACACACACACACACACACTCCAAGCTATTCATTTTCATTTATAAAGTTGCTAAAAATAAGTGAATGAGTGTTCGGAAGGATGAATGTGTGAGTAAATGACCAAATAAATGAATGAATTAGTAAATGCTCAAATGATTGAATGAATGAGGACAAAGGAGAAGACTGTCGACAGGAAGGCACTCAGCAGCAGTAAATACCAAAACACTAGAATTATTTTATAGACTCCAGCTGTTCAGAATGTCAAAGAAGCAGTCCATGGGAGCCAAAATATATGCCATTTCAGTTCCGCAATATAGAATATCTGAAATAACAAAAAAAAAAAAAAGAGGAAGAAAGTATAAGAATAGGAGCATAAAGGTGGAAAAAAGACAGGATACAAAAATAAGAGAAAGCAAAGGGCAGTTTATGTAGCTAATTCCAGGACAGACAATACATTAGTTGATATTAATGTCAATTTAGATTCAAATATTTCCAAGAGCCTCGTATGTGTGAGGCACTGAGTAAAACATCCACATGCCTTACTCATTTAATGCTCCCATCAACTTTGGGCGGGGAGGCATCGTTCTTTTTGCTTTTCAGATAATTAAATCAAAACTTTAATAAATAGAGCCTTCAGACACAGTGGATCACACTTGTAAGCCCAGCACTTTGGGACACCAATGTGGGAGGATCACTTGAGGCCAGGAGTTTGAGACCAGCCTGGGCAACATAGTGAGACCTCCTTTCTACCAACAAAAAAAAAAAAAAAAGAGAGAAAAACCCCACTATTTTTGACTAGTTGGGCATGCTGGCATGTGCCTGTAGTCCCAGGTATTCAGGAGGCTCAGGTGGGAGGATTGCTTGAGCCTAGGAGTTGGAGCCTGAAAAAGAAAAGAAAGAAAGAAGGAGAGAAAGGGAGAAGGAGAGAAAGAAAGAAGAAAACAGAGCCTTGCCTGGGTCTCAGCTGTGTGCCTGAGGAGGGTGTTTTGGGCAGCTGGGCAGGAGAGCAGGAACACAATGTAAGTGGCGGCTGTAGGGGACAGCATGTGGGTCACAGAAAGAGCATCATTAGCATGCAGGACCCACCCTGTCCTAAGTTCAGTGAATCATTGCTGTTTCCCCCTCCCAGGCACTCAGGCACAAACACTCCATCCTTCTGGCTTTGCAGCCTCCTTCCTGCTCCAGAGGTTCCAGGAGGACTTGAAGAGAAGAGCCCAGTCCTTGCCCTCAAGGAGTTTCAGGCTAATTTAGGCGACAGAGCTGACACCATGAAGCAAAAAGGCAAAGTGGGCCTAGAACAGGGGCTGAAATGTGTGGCTCAGACAAAACGTGTTCCATGAATTCAGAAGAAAGAGAGACCCATGAGAGAGTAAACACCAAGGAAACATTCTGGAGAAGGGGAGGGATTTCTTAAGGATTAAATCTGTGGAGGAAAAAGGATTCTGGGGGAGAGGCACCAACAACAGGAATGAGGGATGAGCCTGGTGTTTGTAATGCAATGACCATCTTACCCTGACTGGCATGGAAGGGCCTAGGTGTAGTGGAAATAAAGCAGATGAGAAACAGGGCTGGAATCCCAGGGGCCTTCAGAGTCAGATGGAGGTAATCTGTGCACTCTGATGCCAGTTACTGGCTGCCACGTTTGTAGAACTGGATAGAGAAGCCCAATCAGAGCAGACATGAAGAAGTCTACTTCAACACAGATAGGACCCTCATCCCTTTCCCCACTGCCTGACCTTGATTCCAAAACACAAAATCTGTATGGACCAGAAAACCAGGCAGTCAGACCACAGAGCAGCTTCTTACAGAAGGAAACAAGGACTGTGCCTTCTCCTCCCTCCCTCCTTCTCTTGCCCCTCACTGGCACCTCTCTTTATGCATCCATTTCCAAATCCAGTGAGGCAGACAGTGAGAGGAGGGAGAAAGAGGGGGCACCTCCAGGAAGGTCTCTGGTGCCAGTGAACTTAGAAGACTGACTTTGGTGTATCAGAGAACAAGGTAAGAGGGGCTGGAGAAGAAGCCATTGGTCCAGTTGCCTCTGGTGGGGAGATGAGGGGATTGGGCTGGAAGCTCTGCTCCCTGGCTTATCCAGAGATGGATCTGGATGGGGAATTTGGCAAGTAGCTAAGTGGACAAAGAGAGAATTGCCACAGTGAGCCACATGCCCATCTGTGGATGTACACCAGGCCTGGGGAGTCCCTACTGCAGGGAAGAGGGGTAACCAAAACCCAAGACAGGACCCATGAAGGCCTCCTATCGAATATGGGAGGGGAACCATCATCACGAAGACCTAGATGGCATCCCCAGCTCTGGAAGTGATTTTTTTACAGAAACCGAAGGGGAAATTGAGTACAGGACTTGGCAGTCTCTAAAGGATACTAAAAGATAGGGTTTTCATGATCTGTGATGAAAAGACAGCAGGTATTATTGTAGGAAGAGGAAGATAAGAAAATATTACAGGGAAGCGAAACTTGCACTAACAGATTTAAAATCCACATTGGTGCCAAATATCACCCCACAGATCACCTACCTGCTAATTTCCAAAAGGAAATTAGAGCTTGACAACAGAAAGCCCTGATCACTACTACCTTAACCACACAATCAAACTGAGCAGCCTTAATGATAGGACACGGGATGACTGATAAAAAATAAAGTAGCACTATGAACTATTCTTGCTAAAAATGTTAAGCAGAATCTAATCACACCTTCAAACCTAGCTTCTACTTTATAGCACATACAGGGATGGAGCAACAAAATAAATATACCAAATGGAAACAATCAGACTAATCCAGAATGTGGGAGAGTCTAAAATTAATAAATGAATAAAGCAGGGGTGAGGAAGATCATTCTAGGTTAACAGACTAAAAAGGCAAAACAACAAAAAGCAACAGATTAACCTTGATGGTATACAGACTCGGGGGCAGGAAGACATTTTGAGGACAGTTGAGGCAACCTGAGTATGGTCTGGATTTAATATCAAGGAATTAAGTTTCTTAGGTGTGATCATGGTATTGAGGTTATAAAACAAGAGTGTCCTTACTTTTAAGAGATACATACTGAAGTACTTAAAAGAGACATGTTATAATATTTGAAACTTATTTTTAAATGGCTTAGCCCTTAAACAAGTCCGTATATATAAATGAATAACAGATGGTGAAATACTCTCAGTTATTGAAATTATGTGATGATCCTTATTCTCTCAACTTTTTTGCTTGACAATTTTTCACAGTGAAAAGTTGAGGTAAAATCACAGGGCATTAGTAAAGAGCAGAACGAACTGTGCTCTACTACAGCGGTCCCCAACCCTCTGACCACGGACCTCTACCATGGCCTGTTAGGAATCGGGCCACACAGCAGGTGAGCAGCAGGTGAGGGAAGCTTCACCTGTATTTACAGCCACTGTCTTATCAGTGGTGGCTTTAGATTCTTATAGGAGCACGCACCCTGTTGGAACAGCACATGCGAGGGATTTAGCTTGCATGCTCCTAACGAGAATCTTGATGAACAGTTTCATCCCAAAATCACTCCACCCCGGGCCCCCTCGTCCATGGAAAAATTTTCTCCCATGAAACCGGTCCCTGGTACCCAAAAGTTTGGGGACCCACTGCTGTTAGTAGAGCAGTCTGTCTGTCATGTAGAAAACAAACTCAAGAAGCACTCCCAGGAAGCAGAAGAAAAGAACAAAGAGGTAAAAACGATGAGAAAGAAGGTGACAGATACATAGACAAACATCAAGAAAGCTTGGGAGAGTGTGAATGAGCAAGGGAGACAAAAATGAATCTTATTTTCCAAGCAACAGAAATGGAAGAGAAGGAATTATGAATGTTCCTAAAGGATGCATTAGAACAGACAGAGGAAATAATTTGACATAATTAAAGAACATGTTGTAGAAATGATAATAGGCCTGAGTAAGAATAAAAACATGGTCTGGATTTCAGGCAAAATCAATTATTTGACTCATTTCTGGAAACCTTTTGAAAATAGCTTCTAATTATAAGGAATGCAAGAAAGTACTATAAGCATTCATGCAAGGAAAATTTTTTTATTTGCATTATAAGCAAAGGAACAGATTTTATGTTGCAGACTTCTCAGAAATGCTAAATATTTTTTTGAAAGTCACACTCAGAGCATTTTGAGTGAAGAAAGTAAGGATTCAATAATTTTATTCCTGGCCAAATTATTTGTAATATGTGGAGGCAGCATAAAGATATTCTTATATATGGGCATGGAAAACATAACTTTTACAGAAGAAAATTACATGAACATATGTTCCATTCAACCAAGTGATAAATTTAAAACACAAGACTGGCGAAATCACATCTGAAAGTATTTGTGGATCCTTTCTTGCTGGATTTAGATCCCAATCATAGTAACTCAGTCCAATTATGTGTCTACCGTGAGCAACCATGCCGTCATCTCATCACTTTCTCTTCTGCTAATGTGCCTTTTCCAGCACTAGGAGGTATGGTTTTGAGCCGTATGTATCACCCCGTAATTGTGATGGTATCCCTTGTCATCCTTGATAGGCAGCAAGAACAATGACTGCTGCTGTTCTGTTCCAGCAGATGCAAACAATAGAAAATGATTAACATGTACAATGTTATGCCAGGAGAATTACTGAACTCAGCATCCTTTTTTTTTTCTTTTTTCTTTTTTTTCTTTTTTTTGATCTTCCATTAATGGGCCACATAATAATAAGGAACTCGAATGGTGATTTTTATACATCTTGAGTGGTAAAAAATTTTTATTTTTGTTTATTTTTGTTTATTTATTTATTTATTTGAGACAGAGTCTTCCTCTGTTGCCAGGCTGGAGTGCAGTGGCATCATCACGGCTCACTGCAACCTCCACTTCCCGGATTTAGGCGATCCTCCCACCTCAGCCTCCCAAGTAGCTGGGACTACAGGCCTATGCAACCATGCCTGGCTAATTTTTGTATTTTTTGTAAAGATGGGGTTTTGCCGTGTTGCCCAGGCTGTTCTCAAACTCCTGAGCTCAAGTGATTCACCCACCTCGGCCTCCCAAGGTGTTGGGATTACAGGCATGAGCCCCTGCGCCTGGCTGTTTTTGATTTTTAAAAAGCAAAAAAATGCCAATAAGCAATTATGATGTCATTAGCCTCTGTTAATATAATCTTCCATCTAAAACATGTGTACATTCTTATACTAATTATTCCTTTTTTTTTTTTTTTTTTTTTTGAGACAGAGTTTCGCTCTTGTTGCCAGGCTGCAGTGCAATGGTGTGATCTCTGCTCACTGTAACCTCCACCTCCCAGGTTCAAATAATTCTCTTGCCTCAGCCTCCAGAGAAGCTGGAATTACAGGTGCACACCACCATACCCGGCTAATTTTTTGTATAAAGTAGAGATGGGGTTTCAGCATGTTGGCCAGGCTGGTCTTGAACTCCTGACCTCAGGCGATCTGCCTGCCTTGGCCTCTCAAAGTGCTGGGATTACAGGCGTGAACCACTGTGCCTGGCCCATTAATTATTCTTTAAAAAGAATATATGTTATGTGATCTTGACTATGTAATTTATACATACACATACTAATGCCTGCATGTTAATAAAGGGAGCTTGAGAAAGTGAGACAAGCATGAGTCTTATTTTCCAAGCAGCAGAAATTCTCTCTCGGGAAATATTTCCTCTTGCTAGAAGTATCTTGATGAGCCTTAGGGTGAACGGTGACAGTGCAATTGGTAGTTGTGATTTTTCCAACCATGTGGCTTTTGTTTTGCCTAGTGGGGGATACAACATGAGGTGGCAGTTGAATTGCTCCAAAGCATAGAAAGGATTGGGGAGGCAAAAAAGGAGAATAATATTACCATAGCTAATACGCCTTATGTGCCAGACACTGCCGTAAGCATTGTTTAAGTACTAACAATTCTGCAAGGTAGATGCCATTATTATCCGCACTTGACAAATGAGGAAACTGAGACCCAGAGAAGTTAAGTCGCTCATCCAAAGTCTGACAGCTAGTAAGTAGCAGAACTTGGGGATCAAACCAAGCAATTCTGGCACATGAATCTGTGCTCACAGCCATCAGAGCTAGGGGTAAAAGAGTGAGGAGAATGTGGATACGTTTCTGATGGATAGGCTGTGATGTGGATTCTCTTTCATGTCTTGCAATAAAATCTTTTATAAAATATTCAGGTGTCCTTCATATGTTCTAAAGTTGAATTTGTTTTGTGGGTTACAGTAAAATGCCAAGTATGGGGTGTGTGTATGTGTGTGTGTGTGTGTACAAACAGAATGTAAGAATGCAGTTGAATCTGTGTAATTTTTTTCTCCTTTGCATTTTGATTTTCCGTAATACTCTATGGCTGAATGTATACTTTTACAATCAGAAAAAAATTATTTCTTAAAAATAAATATACTGAATTTTGTATTTGCCATATGATGAGAGCATTTAAAATGTTCATAGCAAATAGCCTGGAACAAAACTCATAAAATGTAAGCAATGGTTATAACTAGATGGAAAAACTAGGGGTGATTTCTTTCTTTCCTTTCTTTACTAAATTTTCTAATATTTTTACAATGACCAGATTCCAATTTTGAAATGAAAAAAAAACATAATTTTAAATAAAATCAAGGATAATTTTAGATGCAATGACTAATGGGACATTATCAAAGTGAAGTGGCATGAAGACAGTGGGTTTTAGAAAACGTTCTCTGACAGTACCAGAATTGACCAGAACAAGGCGAGAAGCCAATGATTGGAATACCAAAGGTCCCCCCCTTTCAGCCTTGTCAGCTTTCTAGCCACAACAGGATATCCACGGCTTACTGATGTATTCAACAAATGATTATGGAACAACAGCCCTGGGCCAACCATGGGCCAGGTACAACAAACAAGGAGGAGTTTAGACTGAGTGGGGAAGATAAGCACTAAACAAGTAAACCAATGACTACACAGCTAATTACAGATGATGGTACAGGATGTGAAGGGGAATAAATATGACACTGACCAGAAAATAGGTATTGGGGCACTGGCGAAGGAGGGTTTTGCTTTAGATAAGGGGCACAGGGAATTAAGGTTTTAGCTGAAGCCTAAAGGATAAGAAGGAGTTGCCCAGGCATTCCAGGCAGTAGGCACTGCAGGGACACAGGCTGGGAAGAGGGAATAGAAGTGATAAGAGGGATATGGGAATTGAGGAGGAGGCAGTCACATATGGTCTTTCAGGCCATGCAAAGGAGTCCTTATTGTATTCCAAGTGCAAGTAGAAGCCACTGGGAGGTTTTTTTTTTTTTTTTTTTTTTTTTTTTTTTTTTTTTTTTGAGACGGAGTCTCGCTCTGCCGCCCAGGCTGGAGTGCAGTGGCCGGATCTCTGCTCACTGCAAGCTCCGCCTCCCGGGTTCACGCCATTCTCCTGCCTCAGCCTTCCGAGTAGCTGGGACTACAGGCGCCCGCCACCGCGCCCGGCTAGTTTTTTGTATTTTTTAGTAGAGACGGGGTTTCACCATGTTAGCCAGGATGGTCTCGATCTCCTGACCTCGTGATCCGCCCGTCTCGGCCTCCCAAAGTGCTGGGATTACAGGCTTGAGCCACCGCGCCCGGCCCACTGGGAGGTTTTAATAATGGAATGACACAATCTGAATTATGCATTAAAAGGTCACTCTGACTGCTCGTGGAGAATGAGTTGAAGAGGAGGAAGAGAAGTTCTGCGGAGACCAGTTAGGAGGTCAGCATGATTGCTGGTGACAGATGATGAGGCCTGACTATGGCAGACTCTGGAAAATGTGACTCAGCTTCCTGTCTTTCAAGAACGTGTCCAGCAGTTGCCTCCTCCCTGAGGCTTTTCCTGACCCTTCCCAGGGGGCTTTGTGACACCAGGGATCACCTCCTATTGCAACTGTAGCACTGTATAGCACTCACTGTGTGTATGTCCATCTCATCCTTATAAACAGTCAGTCTCCTTAAACTTCTCACTGGTGCCTAGCACAGTAGCTTGCCCTTAGCGATAAGCAACAACTAGGGTATTGAGTGCCTATAACCTGCCAGACTCCCACTAAGCAATGTACATACTGTGATGGTTCATTTTACATATCAACTTAACTGGGTTAAGGGATACCCAGATAGCTGGCAAAGCATTATTTCCGGGTATGTCTGTGAGGGTGTTTCTGGATGAGATTGGCATTTGAATCCACGGGCTAAGTGAGGAAGATCTGCCCTCACCCAGTGTGACAAGGCACCATCCAATCCATTGAGGGCCTGGATAGAACAAAAAGGCAGAGGAAGGCAAATTCTTGCTTTCTCTCTTCTGGAGCTGGGATGCCCTTCTTCTCCTGCCCTTGGACATCAGGCTCTAAGAACTGCACCCGCAGCCCTCCAGGTTCTCAGGCCTTTGGCCTGAGACTGAGAGTTAGACTGTTGCCTCCCCAGGTTCTCAGCTCTTTGGGCTTCTCTGGGGCTCCAGCTTGCAGAGAGCATATTGTAGGGACTTCTCAGCCTCCATAATTGTGTGAGGCAGTTCCCCTAATAAATTCTCTCTCATCTGTATAACTATCTGTCTCTCTATCTCGATTTCTCTGTTTATCCTATTGTTTCTGTTTCTCTGGAGAACCCTGACTAATACACATTTATTGCATTATTTTAATCCTGTTAACAGCTTGATAGGTAGGTGTTTGTATTAGGCCATTCTTGCATTGCTGTAAAGAAATACCTGAGGCTGTGTAATTTATAAAGAAAAGAAGTTTAATTGGCTCACAGTTCCGCAACCATACAGGAAGCATGGCACCGGCCTCTGCTCTACTTCCTGATAAGTTCCTCATTTCATCTGAGACCTCAGCAGCCTGGACTTCCCTGTCCTTATCACTATCAGCATTTTGGTCACAACCATTTAACCAGTTTCTAAGAAGTTCCAAACTTGCCCTCATCTCTCTTCTTCTGAGACCTCCAAACTCTTCCAATCTTGGCCTGTTACCCAGTTACAAAGTGGCTTCCACTTTTTCGGGTATTTTTATAGCAATGGCCCACTCCTTAGCACCAATTTTCTGTATTAGGCCATTCTCGCACTGCTATAAAGAAATACTTGAGACTGGGTAACTTATAGAGAAAAGGTTTAATTGGCTCCCACTTCTGCAAGCTGTACAAACATAGTGCCAGCATCTGCTCAGCTTCTGGGGAAAGCCTCTGAGAGCTTTTACTCATGGCGGAAGGTGAAGCAGGAGCAGGTTCCTCACATGGCGAAAGCAGGAGCAAGAGCGAGAGTAGAGAGGGAGGTGCCACACTTCACAACAGCCAGATCTCAGAAGAATTCACTCACTATCATGAGGACAGCAACACGCCGTGAGAGATCAGCCCCCATGACCCAAACATCTTTCACCAGGCCCCACCTCTAGATTTGTGGATTACAATTCAGCATGAGATTTGGGTGGAGACAAATTTCCAAACCATATGAGTATTATTCTTTCCACTTTACGGATCAAAAACTGAGGTTTAGAGACAATGAAAAATTCATCAATGTCACACAGATAGTAAGTAAAAGAGCATGGGCTTTGAATGCAGGTCTAGCAGGCTCTCAAGCTCAGGTCACTATTGAGCAGGGCATCAATAAACAGGTGTTAAGTGAACAAATGAAGAGATAAGGACCTGGACTAGGGCACGGTGGATGAGACTAGAAATAAAGAACTGGCTACAAGAGAAAGCTCAAAGGACAGTCTGGATAAACCTTTGTATCTATTAACTGTGGGCGGTGAGCAGTCATTCAAGACAGCCTCAACATGGCCCCACCTTAAGACTGGAAGCACACAGGGACCTCCAGGTCATGGAAGTGGGCGGGGGAGCTAATTTCAGAGAGAAAATGGTATTTCTGGATTTCCTGAAGAGCAGTGATTTAAAAAGGTCAGGAAAAAAGGGAGAAGACAGCTTAGAGGAGATGGCCATCCACTTGGTCAAACTCTTTCCAGGTCAAGTGGATTAAAAACAAAAACGTTTTTTACTACAGTGTGGTTTCTGAGGAACCCAAATCGCAATACCACCTGAGGTTATTTTGCAACTTGATTACTTAAAAGGGCATCAAGTCTGAGTGAAGTGAGGTCATGGAGCCCATTTCTACCCCATCCGCCCTCCTCCTGACAGCCACAGGGAGGAGATGGCACAAAACCATGAGGCAGATTTCCCCCAAGACCCAGGCACCTGAAGGCTCCTGAGACAGATGGTAACTCATCTAATAGGGGAACCTCTCTCCAACATGCCAGCAGAACATAACTGCACTTCAATTATATGGTTTTCTGTTCTTGGACATTGCCCTGCAGGGAGCTATGTTTTAACCTTATAAGCACCCCATGAGGAGAGCATGAGGGTTGGTAGAAAATGTGTGACATATAGGTCTCACCAGGCCCCCTTCATGATTTTTCAGAGACATGTTCCCTCACTCAAATGCAGCAACAACTTGACAGAAGATGAAAATGGAGAGAGAAGAAAACAATTCATGCTCGTCGCATAAGTGGAGAAAAAGCGAAAAAGAGAATCACTCACTTTCTGATTATTGGAGTTGCCAGGCAGCACAATGAAGCATTGCTAGTAGAAAAGTGCCTGTACCCTCTGCCATCACACGCCTCCCTTGGGACCAGAGCCCCTGGCCCACTAGAAAGTCTGAAGAATGCACAACTCTGTAATTGTATCTTGGCAGTGCTATAGCTATGCCTGCAACTGTGATTTCAGATACGTGGCTCACAGAGAGGCGGACTTGCATCACTTCAATAGCTGGGCACTCATGAACAATGTAAAAGGCACTCCACCTTGACGGGGGCTACGGAGGAGGAGGGGTAGGGAGAGTGGAAACAAAATTGTCCAGGAAGGGCAAACAGTGGCTCATACCTAGCCTATAATCCCAGTATTTGGGGAGGCTGACGCAGGGGGATTGCTTGCGTTCAGGAGTTCAAGAGAAGCCTGGGCAACATAGCGAGACCTCGTCTCTACTAAAAATTAAAAAAAATTAGCTGAGCATGGTAGTGCTTGCCTGCAGTCCCAGCTACTTGGGAGGCTTAGTGAAGAGTGAGGATGGCTTGAGACCTTATCTTTTATATATATATATAAATATATATATATATCTTATATATATACACATATGTCTCCACCAGAAAGAAGCAACCAGGTCAGTTTCCAGGAAGTGAAAATCTTTGCTTTGGTAAAAAAAGAAAGGACATTTTTTTAAAAGGAGAGAAAAAAGGTGTGGAGGATGGGAAAAGAGAAGGAAGAGAAGAAGGAAGCAATTGACATCCAACAGCGGATATTTCCACAATAACAGAAGGTTGAAATCTAGCCCTGAACAAAATGAACAGCAATTCACCTAAGCGGAGTGTGAGCAAAGCCAAGCAGCTATTTTCTTTCCTAACCTAGAGTATTGGCCAAAGGATTCTTCTGAGATTCAGTTACAAAACCGGAATTACACTGCTTTTGTCATATACCTGAGTCCTCCAACTGTTTCACACTCTCAAGTAATTGACAGTCCTGAAGAGCTCTAAAATAACCGTGCCAAGAGGCTATTAGAAACATTCACTCTTCAGATCTGAGGCCAGCGGTAGACAAGGCCATCCCAGCTGTCCTCTCTGTGGGCTCCTTTTCCATGGAGTACAGCCAACTGGGCCTGGAGGGGGGACAACCACAGTCACCCAGAGGTTCTTCCAGGGCTTTCAAATTACATGACTTATCAGTGGCACCACAGAACCCCAGAAGCCTGAAGCTGCCACAAAGAATGTCCACTCCTGACATCCCCAAAGCATGGTTCCCATGGGCATGATGAAGAGCCAGGAGTCTTCGCCCTTCTTTTGGTCTCTCCTTTGGTCAACACTTATTGAGCATTCATCATGTGTCATACCCAGAGCCAGGGATGGAAAGAAAGAAAGAAAGAAAGAAAGAAAGAAAGAAAGAAAGAAAGAAAGAAAGAAAGAAAGAAAGAAAGAAAGAAAGAAAGAAAGAAAGAAAGAAAGAGAAAGAAAGGAAGGAAGGAAGGAAGGAAGGAAGGAAGGAAGGAAGGAAGGAAGGAAGGAAGGAAGGAAGGAAAAAAGAAAGAAAGAAAGAAAGAAAGAAAGAAAGAAAGAAAGAAAGAAAGAAAGAAAGAAAGAAAGAAAGAAAGAAAGGAAGGAAGGAAGGAAAGAAAAGAAAAGAAAACTCTGGAAAGAGTCCTGCTTTCTTGGAGCTCACAGCCTGGCAGGGACAGTGAACAGGATCGAATTTAGATTCAAGGTGAAAAGCATAGCCAATGACATGAATGAGGTGCTACGGCAGCACAGGGTGGAAGTCGAGATTGATTTGAGCCACATGTGCCAGGTAACAAAGTGAAGGAGGCTTTATTAAATCCAGGCAGAAGGACAACGGGTTAGGGAAGGTATGTCATAATCCTATTTTAAAGGCTTCACACGATCTCTGTCACCCACTCTACCCTTAGGTCACTGATGACCTGCTATATTTATTTTCTCCTATTGCATAAAAAAATACAAGAAATTTATTGACATAAAACAATAGCCATTTATTATCTCACAGTTACAAGGGGTCAGGAATCCAGGCATAGTGTAGCTGGGGTCTCTGCTCAGAGTCTTACAGGTTGAAATCAGGGTGTTTGCTGGGCTGAATTTCTTGTGGAGCTTGGGGTTGTTGGCAGAAACCAGTTCCTTGCAGCTGTAGAAATGACATCCTATTTGATCATTGCTGCTTGGTGAGAGTCACTCTTAGCCTTTGAAGGGGGCCACATGGCCAGGACCTGAAGTAAATAGTTCATAACATGGCCATTTGCTTCTTTGAGGCCAGCCGTGAATTGCTAGACAGCCTGCTCGAATGGAGTCTTACATAACAGCACCTAATCAAGGGAGTAATGATCCCATTATAGTCACAGATCCCACCCATAAAAATGGAGAGGGGTGCCAAAGACGGGAATCTCGAGGGCCATCTCAGAATCATGTCTGCAAACCAGCAACTTGTCGCATCCAATGGGGAAACTTCACTCCTTTTGGTATTTGACTCTAGAAGAGTTGGCACCGTTGACCACTCCCACCTTGAAATTCATTCAATGACTCCAGTTCCTCTCTTTTGATATTTCTCCTGTTTTTTTCTTTCTACATTCTTTTGTTCTTTTTTTCTCTGTTTTGTAATTTTTCAAATGTGAAATATATTACACATATATAAAAGTGCATCAAATATAACTGCACATTGTCATGAACAATCATAAAGCAAACCCTTATGTAACCATTCCCTAGGCCAAGAAACAGAACATTCCCCCACCCTGAAAAGACCCCTGGGCCTTTTTCCCCATAATGCTTCCTTCCTTTGGCCACCCTGACTTCTGCAATAATCATTTTCTTGATCTTTTAAAATTGTTTCATCACCTACTTATGTGTGCCTAAACAATATAATTTAGCTTCACCTGTTTCTGAATTTTATATAAATAAAGTAACATTTACCTATTCTTTTGAGTCTTCATTCTTTTGCTGAACATATGTTTGTATGTTTCATCCATGTTGCTGGATAGCCTTTCCAATGTCTAATGCTCCATTATATGACCATTATTGATCAGCAATTTATTTATCCATTCTACTTGAAATTTTTTTATTTTTAATTTTTATTTTTTATTTTTTAGAGTTTGGCTCTCACTATGCTGCCCAGGCTGGAGTGAAGTGGCTATCCCTAGGTGTGATCATTGCACACTACAATCTTGAACTCCTGGGCTCACGCCTGTGACACTGAGCCCAACCCAGCTTATCCATTCTACTTTTGATGGACATTTGAGGGATCTCTAGTTTGGTGATTTGTATTAGTTATCTATTGCTGTGTGGCAAATCATGCCAAAACATAATGGATTAAAACACCATGTATTATGTGACAGTTTCTGTAGATTGATACTCCAGGCATGGCCTGGCTGGGTCCTCTGGCTCTGGTCTCTCACAAGACTGTAATCAAGGTGTTAGCTGGGGCTATGGTCTCATCTTAAGGCTTGAGCAGGGGGTGATTCAATGCTAAATTCACTCAAGTGATTGAGTGGTTGTTGGCCAGAACCATTTTCTCACAGGCTGTTAGACTGATGGCTTCAGTCCCACACCAGTTGTTGGCAGGAGGCCTCCCTTGAGTCCTTGCCATATGGGTCCTTCCATAGGGCAGCTGACAATGTAGCAGCCAGCTTCATGACAGCAAGCAAGCAAGAGGGCAAGAGAGAGTGTGAGCAAGGCAGAAGTCACATCCTTTTGTAATCTAATCTCAGAAGTGATATCCCATCAATTTTGTCATGCTCTATTTGTTAGAAGAAGTCCCTAGGTCCAGTTCACACTTAAGGAGAGAAGATTACAGAAAGGCATGAATACCAGGAAGCAGAAATCTTAGGGAGCCATCATAGAAGCTGTCTAGTACAAAGGATATAACAAACAATGCTGCCTTACAGATTTCTGTATGTATATTGTGATATATGCATATCAGGTTATGCACCTAGGCATGGAGTTTCTAGATCTTAGGGCATGTGAATCCTCAACTTTCCATGACAATGCCAAACTTTTCCCAAGTGGTTCCACAAATTCACATTCCCACTAGCAACAAGTGAGAATTCTGTTTGCTCCATATCATCACCAACACTTTTTATTATCAGACATTTTATTTTTGGCAGTATGATTTATGTAATACGTGATGTATTATAGCTTTAATTTGCATTTCTAAGATTACTAGTGAGGTTTGGCACTTTTTCATCTATTCATGGGTCATCTTGTATTTCCTCTTTTATGAAGTATCTGCCTGAATCTTTTGTCCATTTTTCTTTTGACTTTTCTTTCTGATTTGTATGAGTTCTGAAGATAATCTGGATGCTTGGGCTGTGGCAGTTACATGTGTTGCAAGCATCTTCTCCGGTTTTGTTTCCTATCTTTTTATTCTTTTAAATATGTCTTTTGATGAACACAAGATCTTCATTTTAAGGCAGTTGAATTTATCAATCTTTTCCTTTATGAACTCTTGGACTAAGCCTGTCTTCTGGCTATTGTTTTCCACCTATGTCTCCAGCTGTCCACCCGTCTTGATCCCCCACTATTGTCTCCATATAAACATCTTTTCTATGCTCTGGACACATGACTTCAACTGCTCACTTGATGGCTCCACCTCCATATCCCACAGTCAGTCCAACACCAATTTACCCCAAACTGAACTCAACCCTCCAAGTTCACCTTCCACCATGCTACCACCCCAACTTGTATTTCCTAACTCCATGACTGACACAACTATCCACCAATCACAAAGCCAGTGTCTTGTGAATTTGCCCTGACTGCTCTTTCTCTTATAAGGATCCAGTGTTTCTGATTCTATGATCTAAACCTTGCCCCACTCTGTCTTCTCCTCTACATCTCCAGTGTCAGAATGTAAGTTCCATGAGACCAGGGACCTTGTCCAGCTTGTTCATTACCACAATATCAGTAGGGGATAGTGCTTAACAGCATGAATTTTAGAGCCCAATTACCTGATTCAAATCTTGACTCCATCAATTATTAGCTATCTAAGGAAGTGGAAGTTACATGACCTCTTCTCCCTCAGTTTCCCCATTGGTAAAATGGGGGATGATGATAGTACTGATTCATAGGGTTGTGGTAAGGGTTGAATCAGTTCATGCATGTATAGTACTTAGAAAAGAACAGGGCATATGGTAAGCACTCAATAAATATTGACTACTAATATTATACCCTACCACCTAGCATGGGGTAGGGTATAATATTAAGCATCAAAATATATTTTAAGCATCAAAAAATATTTATCATCAAACAACTAAGCATCAAATAATATATATCAACAGAAATGAATGAATGCCATTCCTCTAATTTAGACTCTTATTATCTTTGCTTAGACATTTGCAGTAGCCTCCTAACTGGGCTTACTTTCTGCTAACCATCCCATTCCCTTTTTCATTCATTCTACACACTACCATTAAGGTTATAACTTCTTGTATCTAAACATGAAGGTGTGGTGCCACTCCATTGCTTAACACCAAGCAGTGGATCCCCAAGCGCTATGGGGAGCCAGAGCATAGTCCAAACTCCTCAATAGAACACATGTGCACGAACATGTGATCTGGCAATTGCCTATCTCTTTACCCACCTCCATCCTTCACACAACCTGCACTCCATTTACCAAACCACTGGCAGTTCCCCAAATGAGTCACATTCCTTTATTCCTCCCCTGCCCAGAATGCCCTCCCTCTGTCCTGTCCAGGTGACAAAGTCATCTTTTTCTTTTTTGCCAAGTCCCAGATGTAGGCACTTCCAGGCAGAGTTAGATACATTTATTATTGCAGCATTTATCAAATTACACTGTAACCATTTATTTACATGTCCACCCCCACTCCCCCAGGCTGCAAGCTCCTGAGAGCCAGATCGTATTTAGATTTGTATTTCTGGCAAGAAGCACAAGGGCTATGGAAGCTTAATATCAATTTGCTGAATGGATGGTTAGTTTTAAGAAGTACCTAATAAACCTTGGTATTTGTATTTCCTTAAATACTTGTTTTGGTTGCTACCTTTCTTAATAGAAATAGTCACTACTGCTTATGTTTACAAGTTTATTGGGTTCTAATTTTATCCTTTAAGATAAAAATTGCTAATATAATTCATTCATTCATGCATTCATCAATAAATATTTATCAGGAGACATTTGTCAGATACTGATTTGAAGTGAACAAATTAGACATGGCCCCTACCCTCATGAGGCTTACAGTCTATTAAATCTATTAAGTATGAAGGACAGACTGACCTTGAACCAATAAACAGGTCCATGTAAAATCATAAATTGAAATGAGAGTTGTGAAGGAAAACAACAGGTTATAAAGAGAAAGAATAATGGGAGGGACCTAATTTAGATAGAAGACTTAGGGAAGTTCTCTTTGAAGAAGTTACATTAGAGGGAACACTAAAAGGTGGGTAGGAGTGAGCCACACAAAGTCATGGAGAAAGAGCATTCCAGGCAGAAGAAACAGCATGCGTGAAGACCTTAGGCAAGCGGAAGGCAGCTGCTGAGGCTGGAGCCTGGGAGTTGGGGACTGGGAGCAGACAAACCTAGAGAAGTTGTCAGGGGCTAGACAATGGGGTTTTGACCTAGAATATAAATTTTGTTTGTAGTTCATAGGGAAGACATTGAAGGTTGAACATATGGGAATGACAGGAACCTCTGGCAGGGCTCTGCCTGTGAGCACCACATAGCACTCTGAGGATGTGTGCGCTACTCTAGGTTTCAGTGGAGAAAAAAGCAAGTGACAACCCTTCTGTCCCTGCTAAGTAAAAGCTTTGATCACCAGCCCCTTCCCCTGAATATACTGGAGAAAAATAATGGAAGTGCATTTCAAGGGCCGCATGTGAGAAGATCCTAAGCTGTCCTGGCTGTTCAGGTAGAAGTTGTCATCTTCCTCAATGATTTCGGCTGTTGGAAGACATGGCCAGGCAGACAGAATCTAAAAGTTCTTCCAGGTGTGACATGAGTCCCTGGAGGTCAGTGACAGAAAACAGTGTCCAAAGCCAGATGCCACCCTGGGAAGGGGGGCTTTGGAAGCTCCTGGGAGGCCATAACACCGCCTGGAAAGCTCCAGTCTCCCACATATTCGCAAAGCTCCATGATAAGCCAGGCCCCTGCTGGTCTTGCAGCGTCCACCTATGATGCAGAATAAACAGTGCCACCCGTCAAGCTGTCTCCAACCTTGCCCTCGGTTCCACTACCAAAAGAGGGAACCTTGCTGGGCTTGCCCCAGCAAGGTGTTATTTATGTTAAGCTAGGGCCACCGTGGCTTTCAGCTCTTACTGCTTTCAAGGTGCCCTTACAGACCTTCCCACTGCCCCCTGCATATGCCAGAGTGTGAACACCCCCCTCCCTCTCCACAGCCCCCGCAGTAGGGTTCGGGTGGGCGGGGAAGTGGTTTCATCCCTCTATATGCAGCCCTTGGAGACCTACTTAGGCAATTTGTCACTCAGGCTTCAAGCTGCCAGCCGAGGAGGGGAGCTGAGAAGACTCTATAATGAGATCTTTGTGCTGTAATTAAGTGCCAGGCTTTGTTTTACACCTATCTTTCCCGCCTTGCCCGATTCCACCGCCAAGCTCCTCCAGGCAGTGAGTGGGGAGTGTCAGCAGCTCTGTGATTACACCCCAAGTGGCAGGTGGCAGGGAGCTCCTCCGCCTGCAGTCTGCACCCCACCCCCAGGCTTCCCCCACCACTAGTCTTAACTCAAGACAGTGTATTTCTGTCCTTGAACTAGATATCACCCCAGAAAGTCCCTCCACCGCTTTCTCATAAGGCTACCTCCTTTTAACCCTATGGTTGCAGGGCCTCTGGGGTGTCCATTTCTTTCTTTTGACACGTTCCTTTTCCTGAAAGTTTCAGCAAACCCCATAGGCAGAGGGGGTGTGAAAAAGGAAAAGAGAAGTTAGGGCAAAAGGAGCACTGTTCTTATAGGACAGGAAGGGTCTGTCTTCTCTCTTGGGTCCTCCACACAAAATCGGAGCTTCCAAACACCCCGGCTCCCAAACATATGCAGTAGATTCTGCTGGCAAGAATGTGTCACTGTGATCTTCACATTTTAGCCTGAAGTTTAGCCTAGCTGAAGAAGCACCGGATTGGCAGTCGGAGAACATGGGATGGTGCTTCTGTTTGGCCTGGCTGTGCTTTCGGACAACACTTCAGGTCTTCGGCCTGAGTTTCCTTCTCTGCACGATGAGGAGAGAATGGGAAGGGGCAATGCTGGCCTGTGTGATCTCGATGGACATTGTGGGAGTCTGCAGAGACCGAAGCAAAACCTCCGCCTCTTCTCCCCGGGCCTCGCCTCTCACAGCCCTGGGAGAAAATCCTTCCCTGTGCTGGGGCGTGGCCTCGCCGGTGGGCGGGCCCTTCTGTGGGCGGGGCCGCGGGGCTTTGTGGAGCCCCAGCACTGGCGCAGCTTCTGCGGCCTGGAGTAGCCAGACGAGGCGCGGGCGGCGCGGGGAGGCGTCCCAGAGGTGAGCGCCCTGCAGCGGCAGGGGACGGGCCGGGGGCCCTAAGTCGTAGGCGGCGCGGGGCGGGGACGCGGCTGCCTGCGGCGGTCGGACGCCTCTCCGCCCTCCCCCCCGTCTGTCCCGGTCTATTTTCCAATCTATGTCCAACTCGCGCCGCCTCACTAGGCGGCGCTCTCTGCCCCGCGGCACCCGCGAGACGTGGGGTCTGTCGGCCCGGGGACGGCGTGAGGGTGTCATGTGGGTGCCCTGTGCCCGACAGGTTGGAGACGAGGAGATCTCGGCAGTGACAGAGTCACCCACATCCTCTCCTTGAAACAGAGCGGGTCCCTCTTGTGCTGTCTCACTGTCACTCTCGCCTCTACCCTGTGGAAGAGGCAGGTGGCTTGTCCTCACTTTCTTCCTTGGAAAAGGGAGACAGAGGGCCACCTCCAGCAGGGCCGTAGAAATCCCAGAAAGTCACTGAGCTGCTCAACAAAAGGCCCTAAACACCCCACCCCACAGCACCAGGCAGTGCACCCTGGCCAAGACTCCGTGGTAAATATTGCCGCCTTTATGTTGAGAGGGAAAAAAAAAAAAAAAAAAAGCCTGCCCGTGAAGATCATCGCCCAGTGGCCACGCTCCTGTGAAAACACAATTGGAAAACCATGTCCTAAGGGGCGAGGGTGGGTCTGGGACCATGCTGTGGCTTGGGCGACTGATGGTCGCGGGAGTGAGGGTGCTGCCCTGGGAAGGCGCTGAGGCCCTGTTGGGTGGGAATCGATGGCTGCGACTTTCTCCGGGAGGAGGGAGAGCGGTGTTGTTACCTAGTGTTAGGAGCACGTCCGTCCAGCACCGTGAATTGCCAACAAGGAGAGTAACTCCAGTGTCCTTCAGATACTGTTGCTGAGCAGTGACCTAATCAATGAGATGCTCTGTTTGGACGGCAGGTACATCTGTAATGCCGCCCTCTTGCTCAGTGCCTGAAAGAGGCATTGGTGACTCCCCGCTAATGCTAGGGGTAGCTACCCTGCCGGAGCAGTCAGGCTCTTGCAGGGCCTGTGTGGTTTCATCAGTTTTCTCCTGCATTTACCCATCCCCTCTGAATTCTGAAAAGTGTGTCCAAGATCTCTTGGACTCCTTGACTCACTTCATCCTTGTTCCTGTGGGCAGAAAACAATTCCCAGTGTGTCATGCACAGCCAGTCAGAAGGGAAGCCCTGGAGCAGAGCCCTGGGAAAAGTTCTGTGGAGCTAGATGCTAATTATTCAGTTACTGGATTGTGAGGAAATTCCAGGGGAGGTCCCAGAGGAGGGACCGGGCTAAAGCTAATTACCAAGCAGTACAAAAATTATATATATATATACACGCACTTTTTTTTCTTTTTTTGAGACAGAGTCTCGCTCTGCCGCCCAGGCTGGAGTGCAGTGGCGCAATCTCAGCTCACAGAAACCACTGCCTCCCAGGTTCAAGCATTCTCTTGCCTCAGCCTCCCAAGTAGCTGGGATTACAGATGCCTACCACCATGCCTGGCTAATTTTTGTATTTTTAGTAGAAACGGGGTTTCACCATGTTGGTCAGGCTGATCTCCAGCTGCTGACCTCAGGTGATCCGCCTGCCTTAGCCTCCCAAAGTGCTGGGATTACAGGTGTGAGCCACTGCACTGGGCCAAAAATAATCTAAATTTCAACAGTCAGTATGACCATGTCTGTGCATATGGGCCTAATTATCAGTCTGACTGATTCTTCCTTCCAAAATGATGGCAGAGGATCACCTCTTTGGACATTTACAGCTCTGAGCAAAGCAAAAAGCATGTAGGTGCCATTGTCGGAATGTAAAATCAGCCCTGCCAGGTTTTTGATGTTGTTCCTGAGGAGGAAGCACCTCTCTGGAGGAAGGTGTTTCCAGAACAGTGCCTCCATTGTTCATTCCTGTGCATCAGGAAGTTTGGCTCTGCTGAGTGTTGAAAGCAAAACTCTCCTGTTTGTTTGTTTCTGTATGCTGACAGACTCAGACAGCAGACAGCACTGCAGTGTCCAGTTACTGCACCCAGATATGTTTGTTTCACTCCTAACATTGTGGGAAAGAATGCAGAAGGCAGATCCAAAGCTTCCATCAGATTTCCCGAAGCTTGAGTGATTCCCAGCCTTGGTCCTTTAATGTGTGAGCCACAGCGTATAGTGTCTTCAGCGTATAGTGTCTCTGGGACAAACCCAAGTTTGAGGCACAGTCCCTGCTGTCCAGAAGTTCCTAGGTCTAAGTGGGACGACAAAACCAGCACCTGTGAAACAATTAGAGAGCAATTAAGTGCGAAAGTATGTGGCAGCATCTGCTAGCTCAAAGAAGACAGCTAGTGTGGACTGACTGGGAAAGGAAGAGAGAGCTTCACAGACCTCGCTGGTGTTCAGCTTGACTTAAGAATGACCAACAAGGGCTGGGCCAGGCCCAGGAAAGGAAGCATGAGGATATATGAAACTCACAATAACCAAAGGCACTTGCTGCCCAGAGCCAATCCAAATTCCTGCCTTCCAGGAATTCTGGCTGTGGGTCCTGCCACTCTCTTCCTGCACCCAGTCATACTGCCCTTCTTATAGCATTCTAACCATGGCTTTTTTTTTCTTTCTTTCTTTCTTTTTTTTCTGAGATAGAGTCTCACTCTGTCACCCAGGCTGGAGTGCATTCGTGTGATCTTGGCTCACTGCAACCTCCGCCTCCTGGGTTCAAGTAATTCTCCTGCCTCAGCCTCCCGAGTAGCTGGGACTACAGTCACGTACCACCATGCCCAGCTAATTTTTGTATTTTTAGTGGAGACGGGATTTCACTATGTTGGCCAGTCTGGTCTTGAACTCCTGACCTCAGGTGATCCCTCTGCCTTGGCCTCCCAAAGTGCTGGGATTACAGGTATGAGCCACCGCGCCTGGCCTGACCATGCGTTTTTTGTGTGCCTCCTTCACTTTATGCCTACTCTCCTATGCTCAAAATGCTCTGCTGAGCAATCCTCTACAGTTTTTAAGAAGCAGCTCAAATGACACCTTCTCCAGTGAAGACTTCCCTGGCAGGCCCCTATCCGAGTTTTTGAGCAGAATTGGAGGATTTTTCCTTTGTCCTCCATTAGTCCTTGCATAGACCTCTTTGAAGCTCTGTATTGTCCATAGGAGTTAAGGGGTCTTTGACCCACTCACTGAAGCAGAGCTGTGTCTCATTTACCTAGGGCTCCCCTGAGCCAAATTTGGTGTCTGGCACATAAGAGGCATTTGATAAATGATTCTTGATTGAAATTCAAGTCCTTATAGGTAACGGTGAAGTGCCCCACCAACTTGGAGTAGAAGGCATGGGTTATGTGTTATAGAGAGTCTCAGATTAGATAAATTACATGGAGCCAATTCCCAGAGGCCTTGAGGAGTCTGAGTGCAATGCAGTGGTGGTGCTCAAAACTCATAGCACCCCCTATTGCCTTCACTGTAGAATTCTGCCCCCAGCATATCCTCTTTAGCCTCATCTTCCCCCAGCTCCCACCTTGAACCCACAAATCTACCTTCTGAGCCACTCCAGCCCCAGGTAGCTCCCCAGGCCTCGGCTGTCTCTTCTCCTTTGTCCATGCTGTTTGGCAGCCTTGACCAGGAATGCCTACTGCTCTCCCCAGCTAAGTCCTGATCATTAAGACTCCAGATCTGAATCCTCTATGTGCAGAGGCCCCTCAGGCTGGGTTTTCAAGTTCTCTGTGCTCCGTAGCACCCTGCACAGCCTCTAACAGCATTTACCACACCCTCTTATGGCTGCTGTTTACTTGACCATCTCCCTGCTGGTTAGCTCCCTGAAGGCAGGGATTGGGTTAATCCTTGATATATCCCCCATCAGCTAATGTTGTTCCTAGGAGATGGTGTCCAATAAGTGTGTACTGGATGGCAGGCTGAAACAGGGTGGTAAAAATATCAAAAGAAGGACAAATCTAGAGACATCTGGAAGGGGAAAACTAGAATTTGGTGATTAGTTATATAAAAAGAGTGTATTAGTCTGTCCTCAGACTGCTAATAAAGATATACCTGAGTCTGAATGATTAATAAAGGAAAGAAGTTTAATTGACTCACAGTTCCACATGGTTGGGGAGGCCTCACAATCATTGTGGAAGGCAAGGAGGAGCAAAGTCACATCTTACATGGCAGCAGCCAAGACAGCATGTGCAGGGGAACTCCCATTTATAAAACCATCAAATCTCTTGAGACTTATTCATTATCACAAGAACAGCACGGGAAAGACCTGCCTCCATGATTCAATTACCTCGCACTGAGTTCCTCCCACAACACGTGGGAATTATGGGAGCTACAATTCAAGATGAGATTTGGGTGGGGACACAGCCAAACCATATCAAAGAGTAAGGGACAAGGTTCCTTAAAACCTATGAGGCAGGTGGAGATGGTGTCCTACAGGGGTAAGATTCCCTGGCCTGGGGAGAGGTCTGCTTATATGTCTCTGAGTACTATGCAAAAATGTGTTTGTTTCCTGGAGGATTTTCAAAATTCAAAATATTAAGTCACTTTGAGACATGTTGAGTCTGATGACAAAATGGAAATGTTCTAGAGTCAACTGAAACACACCTTTGAGTACAGGTGAGGTTGGGCCTAGAGAAAGATTTTGGGAGCTTAGTGGTGACAGTTTAACTTGTGAAAGCAAATGTGGTCACTGAGGGAAGAAGCCTAAAGCAGAGAATAAGGTCTTGGGGAAACCTGGAAGCCATGGGAGTTGGAAAAAGAAAAGGATCTGTTGGAAAATAGAATGACAGAAAGATAGAGAAAAAATCAAGGAAGCCAAAGGAAGAGATATTTCAAGAAGAAATATGTGGCCAAAACTGCCCAATGCTAAAAAAACAAAAAACAAAACACCAAACCACACACACACACACCACTAGGAGATTCAAAAAAGAAAAGAGGCTAGGTACAGTGGTTCATGCCTGTAATACCTTGGGAGGCCAAGGCAGGAGGATTGTTTGAAACCAAGAGTTCAAGACCAGTCTGGGCAGCATAGTGAGACAGCCCCCTACACACACACACAAATTATCTGAGCATGGTGGCGCATGCCTATAGCTCCAGCTATTCCAGAAGCTGAGGTGGGAGGATCACTTGAACCCAGGAGTTCAAGGCTGCAGTGAGCTCCGATCGTACCACTTCACTCCAGTCTGGGTGATGCAATGAGACCTGGTCTTAAAAAAAAAAAAAAAAAAAAAAAAAAGACCTGAGGAGGTTAAAGACAGGCTAGTTACTGAGTTACTGGGCAGTGGAAATGTTGGGTGGAGTTTTTAGACTTCTTGTCTGAGGAATTTGGCCGTAAAAGAAAGAAGGAAGGAATGATCTGCTCAAGAGAAGACGTTCTGTTTGTTTTATGGTAAGAGAGATCTGCCTGCCTTTGATCACACTAGGGAAGGAGCTCATTTATGCTAAAGGAATATGGATAAATATTTATATTGTTCACATTGGTTATATTTCATTTAAACCTTCCTATCCTGCTTTCCCCTCCCCTGCAAGTGTCCCATAGAACTTTCTTTCTGGGGAATTGCCAAAGTCATGGTATTGCTAAATCCAGTGACAGGGTGTTGCAACACTGAAATGATTTGTTCTCACCTCACTGGCCTGTAATAAGCTTCTCTCAAACGCCTCCAAACAACTTTCCTTCCTAATAGTGCTAGTCAGGCATTTTCTGTTTTACTGTGCACAAATTAATAACACCAGCAATAACAGCAAATGCATAGATAGCACTTAACTCTGAGCTAGAGACTCTTCTGAGTACCTGTGAGGAGTAAATGGTGAACCAGTATTCAAGCTCAACATATCTGTCTTCAGGGTCCATGCACTTAAAGCACTATGCTAAATTCAAGATAAATAAGTTTGTATTTTACCATAGATTGATGTTCATGTTCCTGACACTACTACAACATTCATAGTCCTGATGCTACTGACAACGTGGCTTGTCCACAGTCACCAAACCAGGCATCTCTCTGGACCCAGGTTCACTGTGGGTTGAACTAGCTTTAATAGTCAATAAGGCCAGGGACAGTGGCACACGCCTGTAATCCCAGCACTTTGGGATGCTGAGACGGGCAAATCTCTTGATCCCAGGAGTTCGAGACCAGCCTGGGCAACATGGCAAGACCTGCTTCTACAGAAAATAGAAAAATTAGCTGGGCATGGTAGCATGTGCCTGTAGCCCCAGCTACTTGGGAAGCTGAGGTGGGAGGATCACCTGACCCGGGGGAGTTCGAGGCTGCACCATGATCACGCCACTGCACTCTAACTGGGGTGACAGAGTGAGACTCTGTCTCAAAAAAAAAAAAAAAAAATTAAAAAATAGTAAATAATTTGATAGTCAACAAGTAATCTGCCACATGCAAAGTATTGCAAGGGGCCAAAAAATATAAGCTATGTGTCCCATCTCATTTACTCTTCATAACCATCCCATTTTATAGTCAGGGAAACTGTCTGGATTTGAACTCAGAAGACCATAATAAAGGCAAAATCGAAAGCCACTTTTAGTCCTGAGTTTCTCGGGTCTGAGATTCCTCCTCATCTTGGTCAGCGATTTAACTAGGTTCGGATAGTTTCAAGACTACCTTTTATTTTCTTTCCCAACCTGTGAACCAAAAGGGTAGTGAGTATGAATCTCTAGTATGCACAGATGTGCAAAAAATACTACCTCTCCTCTATTTTCTAGATACTAATATTGGTTTAGAGCCTTCATCTCATCTGGCTGACATCCATAGAAACCACCCCAGGTTGTGTCTCTGTGTCACAATTTCAGATCTTTTATGCATTGCCAAGATCCCAGGGGCATGGGTGCAGGTGTCTCCTGCTCCCCCATCTGGTCCACTCGGGTTACCACTGAATGCACTCTTGTGCCTGTCTTGCCTAGCAAGTCCCCACTGCTTCCAGACCACATAGCTAACACTGGGGTCCTGCCAGAGTCCTGTCTTCCTGGGACCCACAGGCTTCTTTTCCCTTCCTGTCTTCCTGTTTCTAGAAGCATGCCTCTCTGCTTCTACCCATCAGCACCCCCCACCCCTCTTCCCCCAACTTGGCAAAGCCTTGTGTCCCAACCTAAGGCCCTGTTTGGGAAATCGAAGCCAGAAGAACCTGCAAGCTATTCCTGGAAGGGTTCTGACATGTACCTGCCCTGGGCCAATGACTAGGGAGCTGGCTACAGAGGTGGAGGTGAGCCTAGGAAAGTAGAAATACAAGGAGAGGGGAAAAAAAAGTTGTCTAATCTCAAAATATCTAGCCACAGACACAAGATCCTCTGAGGGTAATTTCTTGAGGGGGGAAAAACTTGCTATTTAAAGCTAGGATATATGTGGATGCATTTTTTTCATTGGTACATTAATAACATCATTTTCCACTATGTGTCTTCAAGGTCTGGTGTAACAGGCTTGTAAATTTGCCAGAATGAAGAAGGAATGTTCTGCTCCAGGGAGGATTGGCTCTGGTCTGTGATTGCTGTCATGATGATACTGAGCAAGTTTCCTTAGATAACTTTAGAGTTAACAAGGATGTAAAAATGCTTCCATTTCAGACTCACCATTATACATACGCAGAAACTGAGGACAATGAAAGTTAGACTTGTCTAGGATACCCAGATACCCAGACTGTAGCTGAAGGAGGATTAGAACTGAGATTTACCCTCCCAGCCCAGCACTTTTGCCATGGTCTCATTTATCTTGGAAGTAACCACCACTAGCAAGTTGGAGCCAAATCAACTAACTGACTCCCTGCCCTGACTCAGAATGGAGCACAGCCACCCTGGGCAGCCTGCCCAGGCAGATTCCACATGCAATAAACCTCCTTTGGGTCCCAGGACACTGGGCACAGGGTGGGGACCTGTGCTTCCAGCGGGGGTACGCTCCCCAGCCTCACCTGTCCCTGCTTACAGTCCCTCAGGCAACACCAGTGAAATCGCTTCCTCTCAGGGCGTCTTCATCCTGGCCTGAGTGCCCCCCACCTTTCCCTCTCAGCCTCTTAAGGGTTCACCTTGCATCAGGGGGTGTCTCCAGCAGCTGCATGGTGCATTGGATTTTATCTGCCTGGGAAACTTTCTCTTGATGCCTTTGCTAGCCCAGCACAGACTACACATCCCTCTCAGAACAGTTCTCAAGTGTTTGATACTCTCTCTTCATATTCCTATTCCGTGTCTAACCAATCAGTTTAATAGGGTTCCTAGTCCCCGGGCACCATCCCCACCACAACTGTTTCCAATTTACATCACAATCCAAATGATTTTTGCAGCGCTTAGCAGATTGTCTGTGTCATTACTTTCAGGGATGCTATATTGGACTTCCCTACTCTCATCTGCTCCAGCTCCCTGACCTTACAGTTGCCCAGCTTTCCTGGCAATTGACTTTGCTCATCAATACACAGGATTTAGCTGAGTAGCATCCAGGGAGGATGTCGGAGCCTCAGATGTTAATTTTCTAATTGAGAATATTGGCGCTGTCTGAACCTGGAGACAGGTAGACAGGTAGGAATGTTCACTTTGTAGACGAGCTACCTTTTCCCGACGATTTTAAATGTTATGCTAGTTGTTCGTTTTTAATATCACTCAGACAAAATGATGTCTTTCAATCAGATGCTTTAAAATTGTGTGATAAAGAGTTATAATGTGCTGACAACAGGGAAGCCATTCTGTACCTAAACCATGTGGGTTTTCAACATAACTATTTTCAGAATATCAGCGCCTTTGCTTGCTGCTGTTTTTGTTGTTTTCTGATGCTGGGAATTACCACCTAAAGATAGTAAAGAAAACAGAGGAAGCTTTCCGGTAATTTCCCACTCATGCTAAAGAAACACAAAATCACCGCAGTGCCTTGAGAAATTTCCTTTCCCTCTCTCACTTTCCACTTCAGTGGTGTTCTAAAGGGAAGGCGTTTCTGGTGAGGGGTAGTTGCGTAAATGATGGCTGCCTACTTCAGCAAGCAAGAACTGTTGGGAGTCTTAAGCATGGGTAACTGGATCCTCTGGTTTGGGCACTGGAGGATCCTTGCAAACCGGAAGCAGGCTGTTGCTGCCGGGGTAGGGGGCGGCGGGAGTGGGAGGTAGAAACTATTATTGCTGTGATTTTATAGGCAGTAAACTGATGCTCAGAGAGGTTCAGCACTTGCCCAAGCTCACATACCTACTAAACTGTGGAGCTAGGATTTGAATCTAGCTACAAACTTAGTTGTCATTGAAATGTCTAAATGCACTCTGTTGCGCAAGCGATAGGAACTTCCCAGCGGAGCTCAGCTCAGGGCCGCTTGCAGCTCCTCCCCGCCCCGCTCGACTTTCCCCCGCGGCTCCGCGGGCTCCTCCCCCTCGGTCCCTGCCCCTTGTGCGCCCTCTGCTGGTCTCCAGGGAAAGCGCCTCTCCTGAAACCAGAGACGTAGCACCCAAGCTGTCCTGTTTCCTTAGCTCCTAGTAAAGCGATATGACCCATTCATCCCCTCCTCCTCAAAGCCTCACATGAATCTTCTTTGAGGCACTCTCTGATGCTTCACTCTTCAGCGCTGAGAAAAATGGGGAGGGGGGAGTGAATGTATTAGTATAGCCCCTTCTCAAAACCAATCGTGCAGCATCTTAGTCATGCCTCATCCTGGAAGAATGAGGCAGCTCACATGGGCATGGGGATAATGTTAGAAATGCAGACTCTCAGGTCCCGCAGCCACAGCCCTGATGAATCAGAATCACCGTTTCAAGGAGGTCCCGGGCCGTTTCAGGTTCCGAGCTCGCTTTGAGACCCTGTGGATGTTTTGCAGCATATTGAATTTTGATTCTGTTTAAATGTCACAGTGACAACTAAGTTTGCAGCTGGATTCAAATCCGAGCTCCACAATGTAATAAATATGAGATCTTAGACAAGTGCTTAAGCTCTCTGCGTTAATCATCTATAAAATAATGAAAAGCAGTATAAGTCAACTCTTCAACTTTCAGGACATTGTTCACCCGAAACCCGAAATCCAATAACTGTGCACTGTCTTCTAACACAGCCATAATTTACCTAGATGTACTGCTTAGAAGTCTCACTCTGATGGTGACCTTAGTTCTATTTGTCCCTGGAGAGCCACCAGACCATTTTGTCTGGAGGTTCTCTGCTCACTGGACAATAGGGACGGTGGAATTGTCCTCATTCTTGTTCATGAGTCTTTAGAAACCAAATGACCCCAGAAATGTCATGGAAGAGATTTTTAGGTCCCAGAGGAACTGAATGACTTAGGCATCCACCTTCTGAACAGAGGCTGGGCCAGAGATTTCTCAAGATCCCTTCAACCTTGGTGTTCTGTACACCTTGATTTACAAAGTGGTCTTGATCTTTTCCAGTTAAAATTCCATTTAGTAGAGATACACAGAAAGTTTGCAATTCTTCCACAAGAAAACTGCTGTATGGCATAGAAAAATATCTACGTAATTTTTTTGGTTTCTTCTTCTTAATTAGCTTTCCTATTCTTCCTTAGGAAAACAAAAAGCCCTTTCTCCTGATTCACCAAAAAATAAAATACTGACTGCCATCACTGTGATGAGATTCCTATAGTCTCAAGAACTGAAGTCTTTAAACAACCAGGGGACCCTCTGCCCCTAGAATAAGAACACATTAGAAGTCCCTTCTGCTAGGACAAGGAGGTAAGTGCTTCTGGTAAAAATGTATCATATGTGTGTATTTGTGTGTGTGTGTGTGTGAGATACATATACAAATTTATACATATTTGTACATTTATATACATATGTACAAATATACATACATATGTATGTATATTTGAGATAGGGTCTCTCTGTTGACCAGGCTGGAATACAGCAGTGTGATCATAGTTCACTGCAGCCTCAAACTCTTAGGTTCAACGGATCCTCCTGCCTCAGCCTCCCAAAGAGCTCAGACCACAGGTGCACACCAGCATGCCTGGCTAATTTTTCTATTTTTTGTAGAGACAAGGTCTCACTGTGTGGCCCAGGGTGGTATGGAACTCCTGGGCTCAAGCAATCTTCCCATCTTGGCCTCCCAAAGTGCTGGAATTACAGGCGTGAGTCACCATGCCCAGTTCTATCTTCAAAATATTAATGGGGAAAAATATTGCTGGGGTACTTAAGTTGTGCCAAGTACTACAGGGGGATCCTGTGTGAATAAAACTGAGTGCCTGCCCCTCAAGACTTACAGTCTAGTGGAGAAGGCATAATGTAATAAACATGCCATGATGGAGATGTACCCAGAATACCAGGGGAGGGAGATGAAGAGTGTATGTGGGCCGGGCGTGGTGGCTCATGCCTGTAATCCCAACACTTGGGAGGCTGAGGCAGGTGGATCGCTGGATCCCAGGAGTTCGAGACCAGCCTGGGCAACATGGTGGAACCCTGTCTCTACAAAGCAAAAACAACAACAACAACAACAAAATTAGCTGGGCATGGTGGTGCAAGCCTGTAGTCCCAACTACTTGGGAAGCTGAGGAGGAAGCATCACTTGAGCCCAGGGGGTTGTGGCTGCAGTAAGCCCTGATTGCACCACTGTACTCCAGCCTGGGTAACAGAGCGAGACCTTGCCTCAAAACAAAAGAAACTAGTGCACGTAGAAGTGTGAGAAGTGCACGTAGAAGTCTCATGGCAGAGGTGGCCTCTGAGGTGGCCTTCAATGGGGCAGTTGGAATGGGATGAGCAGATGAGATGTGCACGAGCATTCTAAGCCCTGGGACCAGCCTAAGCTGAGAGATCAGGTGGAAGGCAGACTCTGAGAATGGCAAGTTAGACGTTGAGCACCAGGCAGTGATGGGACGCCAGTGTAGATACAGCCAGGAAGGCAGGGTGGCTGGAGTTTCCCCCTCTGTGAAATGAAAGGGTTCAAGCACCGAGGGCCTCTCCTGTCAACCATTCCAGAATTTGCTTAGAGTCTGTGGTGGGGACCCTGAGGTCATCCTGAAGAGTTTGAGTGATAATGGGCATGAGGAATCAGTGAAGACTTCTAATCAGAGTCATGCCCTAGGAAGCCCCCTCAGATAGCAAGGGCTGTGTGTGTCAGGGTCAGGCTTACTCTGGGAGCCTAGCAAGGTGGTGTCTCCCATATCTAGAGAGGAGGCAGTGGAGCCTTGCAGCCGAGCAGTGGCTGTAGAATTGGAAGAAGGGGGATGGATGCTGGAGGCATCCTGATGTGAAATTCACAGAACTGGCCGCCAACAGCATTGATGCCCTGCTTGAGGCTTCCTCCAGCTGGGAATTAAGGAAACCAGAATGACCTCACCCTCCTGGTTAGATTTTAAGGATATATACACTAAAGACAGAAATGAGGATCCATGAGCAAAGATGAATATGAGGCAGTGTCTGACCAGTGAGAAGGGTCTCAGAAAGGCCATAGCCCTAAATGCTCTGAATTTGGGGGAAATGCTACAAATATGCAAAATGATTTTTCAAGCTCTGTTCAGATAAGGAAGAAGCAACAAGCTCACTGTCAGAAGCAGATGGTGCAATGGTGTACTACTAGCAGATAACCACTCCCTGACAGGAGAGAAGTGATGGCCCATGTAGGAGAGAAAGAAGCAAGCAAGTGACGTGTGGCTGTTCTGAATCTGCCCAAGTCCTTCTCAGACCAGCCCATCCAAGGAACCCAGAGAATTGGCAGAGGAGCTCTCTGCACCTAGCAGCCTTTTCTGCAGGGCCACGAAGAGGGAAGGAGGCACCAGGCAGGATGTGAGCAAATTCATTCATTCAGCAGATATTTGCCAACATACTACATTCTAGGTGCTGGCAACACGGTGAGCCAAAGAGAACCAAACAATACCTGGCCTCCGGAACAAAATTCTGATTCACAAAATGGGACACAGGTGGGCTTTTAAACCACAAACCAGTGAGCTTGACAGCAACTGTGGACAAATTTCTAGGAGGTTTGGTAGGTGGTCTGCAGCTCTGTGGAATGGTGTGGGGATCCCTGTATGTCAGCCTGTGTTTCTGAATGGTGAGTCACAGAGAACTCAGCTTGTTTCCATCCTGACAGGGTTACCCTTTTCTAGCAACTCTAGGAATTTGGCAGGGCATTGACAGTCTCTCGGGGTACCCCCCAACCCCCAGCCATTGCTAATGGAACAAAGGCTGCACATAAAAGTGCACATGAAAGGGAAATTTAGGCTACACTTAATAGATGTGCTTTGCATTACGGAATCATAAAGACCTAGAGAGGCAAACAGACCCTAATGAGACCACCCGGCATCAGTAAATAAATCAACCATTCTGCAGTGCACAGAAGCCTCGTGTGCTGATTCTCTGAGTCCTCTTTAGATAACAGTAGTCAGTCGACAGTCTTATACCCCGCTGTGTTAATCCCTGATGCTAATGACTGTTGCTGCTCAGGCGTGTGATGGGTCTGAGGAGAAACCTAGGTAGGAGCTCGCTTTCCATTTTGCTCACATGAGCGGACTGCCTGTTCCTGGCCGTGGAGTGCATTTTGCACGAGTGAGCTGCCCTCCCTCCTTCACCTCGTTAGCCTGGGTGTGAGCTGCCTAGGGCACCTGCCTGACCCCAGCTTTCCCTCCCAGTGGCGCTGCTGGGTGCTGCTCCCCGGGACTGCGGCAGAGCCCTCCTCGCGGGCGCCGCTCCTGACATGGTGTCCGGCCGCACGGATGACCGGTAGAGGGCAGCAGCGCGCTCCGGGTCCTGAGCAGGGCCTTCTTGTCAGACTCGCAGCAGGTCCGCTGCTGAGGGACGGGGCCTGATGGGCTAGGGGCAAGGGCAACCTGGTGAAGGAGTGGGATCACTGCAGGAGGAAGAGAAAGAGGAGACGTGGAGAAGTGGTGCTGACCACATTGGCGTGTTGAACACTGCACATTTATGTGGGCCCCAATGTGCCTGGCGCGTGCACGCGACCGGAGCCCAGCCGTCAGGTGTAGACATGCAGGAGGCTGGCAGATGGGTTAGAAGAGCAAGGAGGCACAGCAGTTGGAGGTGTCGAAAGAGGGTTTGAAGAGAAAGCCCGGAGTGCCTGGAATGGTGAAGAGGCATGAGGAGGCTGACACCATGAAAGGCAGGGACGGCTCAAGGGCACTTTCAAGGCCATCAGGGAATGGTGTGGAGAAGTGAGCGCGCACAACAGCTGGAGGGGACGGTTGTGAGGAGGGTCGGAGAGAAGGCCCTCCTTTCACCGGTAGAGGGTCGTGACTGCAAGGTGTCCAGGTTCTTGGGGTTTTGAACAAAGAATTGGACAAAACGCCTAGCAAAGCAAAGAAAGAGTGAAGCAACAAAAGAACAAAAGCAGGGATTTATTGAAAACGAAAGTACACTCCATAGTGTGGGAGCAGAGCCAAGCAACGGGCGGCTCAGGGGCCTGGATGCAGAATCTTCTTGGGTCCAAATACCTGCTAGAGGTTTCTCATTGGCCACTTCATGCTCACCTTATGTAAATGAAGTGGTGGCCCGCAATCAGGCTGATTGGTTGCAGAAAGCAGCTGACCAGAGGCTGAAGTGAATTTACAAAGGCCAGGCTCCTGTGCAAAATACCTGATTGGTTGCAAAAAGCAACCAATCAGTAGCTAGGAAGAAGTTACAGTTAGTCTTCTATGCAAATGAAGACTCGGCAGGGAATCAGTCTGATTGGTTGTGAACAGCAGCCATTCAGAGGCTGGAGTGAAGTTACAAAGTTGCAAATGAAAACTCACCTGCAATCAGTCTGATTGGTTGCAGACAACCAATTTCCCATCTGCTGTGCAGAAAAGGACAAAGGGAGTAGCGTCTGGTCCTTTTGTTACTTAGGCGTGGAAAGTTTGGGTTTTCCTTTCAGTTTAGTTCTAGGAGGTCTGCGTGAAACAGCCTTAGGTTCCCTGCTTCCAGACCCTATTCTGCCTCACTCCCACATTGTTCCATTGTCAGGAATAAACGACTCGGGGGGTAAGGTGGACCTCCAGATGAAGATGAAGGTAGAAGGGGAGGAGAGGCTGAGAGGCTAACCTGCCACTGGGACCCAGGGCCAAAGCCCTTTATGATTGAGGGAAAGTGACCACAGATCAGCAGATGATGGCTGAGAGATGTACTGGAGCGGGACCGTGGTCCGGTCCTGAACAACACATGCAGCCATGCCCAGAGATGCTAGGTTTAGAGGCTATCATGCAGTAGACAGAGCTGTTTGACCTTAAGTTACTTAACTTCTCAGGGCTTCAGTTTCCTCATCCGTAAAATGGTACCTACAATAATGGTACCCAGTAATAGTACCTACAAAAGACTGGGAAGATGAGGGAAGGGAGGGAGCTCCCAGTTGTGTGGGGAGGAGCGTACAGGCGAGGGTAACCCACCATATGGTATTATAGGGATTTGTGTCTATTTCTGTCCTCCCTCCAGACTCTAGCCTCGTGGTTCTCAGACATGGGTATGCATCAGAATGACCCAGATGCATTAAAAACACTGCCAGGTCCGAGCCCCAGAGCTTCTGATTCAGTGGGGCTGGGATAAGGCCCAGTAATTTGCATTGCTCGCTAAGCCCAGGTGCTGCTGCTGCTGGTGGTGGTGGTTCCGAGACTGCACTGTGGGCACCACTGCTCTGGAGTCTGTAGAGCCCCAGCAGGGACTCCTGTTGAGAAGAGACGGGCACATAGTGGGAGTAACTCTAGGACAAACCAAAATTCCAGATACAGTGCAAGAAGAGGTAGTGCTGAATGAAAAAGCGATCACTCCAGCAAAGCTTTAAAGTCATGGTGGTTTATGAAGGAAGTTAGAGTTGCACCTGGGGAGCAAGTGCTGAGGTTAATGGCAGTGCAATCCCCCGTCTGTTTTATTGGAACTGTTGTCAGAAGCAGAATGCTGGCCTGGCGGGACTATGGCCCTAGCAATGTTTTGGACTTGACAATGTCCATTTGGTGGGCATGATTCCAGTGGGATGCTATATTATGCATCTAAAGAATGTATTTGTCCTGGAAGAGTTCACTTTGTCCACTGCCCTCGAGCCTTTACCCAAGGCTAAACCCACATTCTGTACCCACATTTGGAATTGGTCCAGGAATTTTATACGTGTGTCAATTTGGAGAAACTCTCTCAGACACCCATTTGGAAATGAATTAGTGTTTTTCTCAGACAGTGAGTCCTCCATGCTTGCTGTTCCAATGGCCCTCCAGGTTTGGGCCCAGCACCTACCAGGAGAAGCATTCCCTCTGTAGCTTCCACCTGACCACAGCCAACCCAAGCTCCGCTCAGAACCCCAGGTCTGCCAGCGAACCTGTGACTGGAATTATCTGTTAGGGATCAAGCATTAACTTGGCACAGGAGCAGCCCTGGCACAGCTGGAGGCATCCGCATGCTGTGGTGCCCCAGAAGCAGAGGCACCCCTGAAATGCAGGCTGTGTGTTTGCTGCAGAGACACCATGGCCCGTAACTCCCCAGGCGTAGGTGAGCAGCTCTGCTGTCCAGGCAATTAAGTCAAGAAAGGGAACTAGCCCAGCTAATGGCTGGGATTAAAGCTAAATGAATTCAGCTCAAATGAAAGGGATACTGACCCTTCTCCCTCTGGTCTCATTATCTTAATTAACAGTGCTTGGCAGGGGTATTGAAGCCTGCATTGATTGTTCTGTTTCTGTTTTTCCCCCTCAAAGCCCTAGATACAAGTTAAATCAGCCTTAATAATAAAAACCCAATACTCAACAGCCCTCAGATTTTCTTACCAGCCCTCCTTCATCTAAGAGAATCACTTGGTTTCTGAGTTGGAGGCGATCCGTTAGACCAACACTTCTCAAAGCATGGCCTGAGACCACTAACATCAAAGTAACTGGGATACGGATATAAAATGCACTTTCCAGGCCTCAGAGGGCTGTGGAACTGGAATATTGGGAAGTCAGGTTTGGGTATTTGTAGTGGGTTTTTTGGGTTTAATTTAATTTTTTAAATTGTGGAAAAATCAACATATAATTTTCGTTTTATAAAAAATGTCCATTTTAGTAATTTTTAAGCAGACAGTTCAGTGACATTAAGTACATTCACCTCTGTTCGTCTCCAGAACGTTTTCATCATCTCAGATTGAAACTCTGCCCATTAAACACTAACTCCCCATCCTCTCCTCCTCCCAGCCCCTGGTAACTTCTGCTCTGCTTTCTGTCTCTTTGAATTTATCTGTTCTAGATATCTTTTTTTTATATATATATATACTTTAAGTTCTAGGGTAGATATCTCTTCTAAGTGGATTCTTGCAATATTTGTTCTTTTGTGACTGGCTTATTTTACTCAGCATAATGTCTTCAAAGTTCATCCATCTTATACCATATGTCAGAATTCCATTCCTTTTTAAGGCTAAAAAATATCCCATTATATAGACAACAGATTTTGTTCATTTATTCATTCATTGGTGGACATTTGGGTTGTTTCCACCCTTTGGTTATTGTGATACTGCTATGAATATTGGTGTGCAAATATCTGTTAAGCTTCTGCTTCCAATTCTTTTGGGTGTACACCCAGAAGTGGAATTGCTGGGTCATGCGGCGATTAGTTCTGTGTTTCATTTTTTGAGTCAGTACTGTTTTTAAGCAGCCCACGTGGTTCTAAGGTGCAGTCAGGGTTGCAACCAGAAGACCAGGGGATCAGACTCTGCTGGTAGAATCATCTGAAAACTCTGAACAACCCCAGATGCCCAAACCACACTTCACACCAACTAAATCAGCCTTTCTCAGATGGGACCCACACACTTGCATTTTTTTAAAGTCCCCTGGTAATTCCAGTGTGTAGTCAACTTTGAGAACCATTGGTTTCCATCAGTGATCCTCAAATTTGAGTGTGTATAAAATTCACACAATGGCTAAGGATACAGATTCCTGAGAGAGCACACCACCCCTTCCCCCCGCCCACCACCACCACCACCACCACCACCACCAACAACAACAACAACAACCCCAAAGAGGCTCATTTAATGCATCTGTGGTCAGTCTGGGCTTCCTGGGTCTGAAGACCTCCCAGGCGATTCTAATGTGTAGCCAACGCTGAGAGCTACTAATCTTGCTCAGTCTTTCAGTGAAACATGAGAACACTGAGACTGTGAGGAGTGACAGCTCGTTAGGGTCTGAGTCTGCACTCATTCCCAGGGCTGATTTTCAAGACAGTCCCACAGGTTCTCCATACTCTGCCTCGCAGGTGCAGGGGGTAGAATCATATATAGAACCTGCATCTTTTCTACTCTTAATTTGAACTGTAATCCTTGAATTAGAGTATAGTCAGTGCTGCTATAAGGCTTGTTTTGGAATGTAAACTTGTTTCTAACATGATTGATGTATTAGGGAGCAATATTAATGTGTTGGGAAGATTATTGATATGCTAGAGAATAGTAACATATTCAAGAATGTGAATTTCACATTTGCTTATGTGTAATTTCTTGCATGTAAAAGCAGAAAACTGCACCCAGCTGTGCCAAAACACAAAAGAATATGCAAAATATACCTCCAATATTAGTCAGCTACCTCATTCTCCATGTGTGATTTGAGCCACATGCACCCACATCTGTTGCTGTAACTTCCCCTCTGATATCAAATAACCCTTCTTCCCCCATTCACAATAACTCACTGGCTGGGTGCGGTGGCTCACGCCCGTAATCCCAGCAATTTGGAAGGCCGAGGTGGATGTCAGGCCTCTGAGCCCAAGCCAAGCCATCGAATCCCCTGTGACTTGCATGTATATATGCCCAGATGGCCTGAAGTAACTGAAGAATCACAAAAGAAGTGCAAATGCCCTGCCTCACCTTAACCGATGACATTCCACCACAGAAGAAGTGAAAATGGCTGGTCCTTGCCTTAAGTGATGATATTATCTTGTGAAATTCCTTTTCCTGGCTCATCCTGGCTCAAAAAGCTCCCCCACTGAGCACCCTGTAACCCCCACTTTGACTGTAATTTTCCTTTACCTACCCAAATCCTATAAAACGGCCCAACCCTTGTCTCTTTTTGGACTCTCTTTTTGGACTCAGCCCGCCTGCACCCAGGTGAAATAAACAGCCATGTTGCTCACACAAAGCCTGTTTGGTGGTCTCTTCACACGGATACGCATGACAGTGGGTGGATCACCTGAGGTCAGAAGATCGAGACCACCCTGGGCAACATGGTGAAACGCATCTCTACTAAAAATACAAAAATTAGCTGGGCATAGTGGTGCACACCTGTAATCCCAGCTACTCAGGAGGCTGAGACAGGAGAATCACTTGAGCCTGGGAGGCGGAGGCTGGAGTAAGCTGGATTGCATTCCAGCCTGGGTGACAGATCGAGACTTCATCTCAAAAAATAAAAATAAGATAACTCACAAGCTGCAACCCTTCAAATGCCCACTTCCACAAGCAAACTGCAGGTCATTTTCAAAGCCAAGTGCTGTATTTATTATGCATTTTTAAGCATTTAACTTGGCTAAAACTGTGCTACCATAAGGGGGGTTCCAGTCCTTTCTTTTTCTTTCGTTCTTTTTTTTTTTTTTTTTTTAGACAGAGTCTTGGTTTTGTCGCCCAGGCTGGACTGCAATGGCATGATTTTGGCTCACTACAACCTCCATCACCTGAGTTCAAGGGCTTCTCCTGCTTCAGCCTCCCAAGTAGCTGGAATTACAGGCGCCCGCCACCACACACAGTTAATTTTTGAATTTTTAGTAGAGATGGGTTTCACCATGTTGTCCAGACTGGTCTCGAACTCCTGACCTCAGGTGATCCACCCGCCTCAGTCTTCCAAAGTGCTGGGATTACAGGCGTGAGCCACCGCGCCCGGCCCAATCCTTTCTTTATATGCATGCCACTGATAAGTTTTCAAGTGTGAAACACCCTAGCTCCATTTTTCCCATGAGCCCTGTGGTTTTTATTGTGTGATTTTGAATAGTGTAATGACTTGTGAAAAGGAATGTGTATGTCACCTGATAGAAGAACTAACTGTAGAAGTAATTATACACATTGCTTTTTAGCATCCTTTTAACAGTGGTTGAGAAGCTCACTGCCCCCTTGAGAATTTTAGTTCCTGTCCCTCCCTTTCCTCCCTCTATGGCCACTAGATGGCGCACTCCTCCGCTGGGGTCGGGCGCTGTTCTTGGTGCCTTTGCAGCGGCAACCTGGTCCGCTTGGACGCCGTTCTTGAACTCTCGTCTCACTGAGGTTTGATCGGGTCTGGAACAACTTCACAGCCTGGTTCTCCTCTTTAGATTGGATTTCCCCAATCCCAGTGCTCATTCAAGATTTACTTCCACCCATTTTAGCTCTGGCTGCTTTTTGGATGGTACTTCCTCCCAGGCTGTCTGCAGGAGCTGCCTCGCTGCACACCTCTGCTCACCTGCTCATCTGGTTCCTCTGCTCACCTGTCCTGCCGTTTAACCCACAGAGATCTACTTCAGAGACACAAATGTCGTTGTTTCATGCCTTTCCGTACTTCATAAAGAAATCGGTCTGCGTGGTATCTTTGTAATACAACATAAGCCCAGATAATGTTCTTTCACATCCATTTGTTCAGCTGGCTTTATCCACCTTACTTACTTTCATTTTAGCTTCCCTATTATGTACTTGAAAATTCAGTATCCTGGAACATATTTCGTTTAGGGCTGTCTTTCACTCATCTTTACCACAAATTCAAGGTCATTTGGTTTCGTGGCGTGTTTGGGAACCAGCAGTTGAGTCATCCATAAAAACAAATAATTTAAACTAAAAACTGTAACTGTTCTTCGGAGCTGGCATTCTCACTCCCATATCCGCAGGGATTTCTCCGATGATAATTTCCTTCTCATGTTTGGATAAAATAGCAGCTGCAAAACTGTCAGCAACTTGGGGTTCAAGTTTGTTCTTTCCTGCAAATACTGGTAGTTCAGCATTGGAACATATTTATATCTTACAGTCACTTAAAACCCTCATTTCTGAAATCAAATTTTCTATTCTCTTTTCTTCTAGAATAGAGATCAGCAAACTACAGTCTGTGTTTGGACGGCAAAACCTAAAATATTTACCCTCTGGCCCTGTAGCGAAAACGTTTTCCATCCCCTGTTCTAGAACCTAAAGTGTGATTGTTTAACAGAAACTAAGGCTCCTCAGTGTGACATGGAGGTGGACAGGCCTCAGGATGTCAGCGAATCCTCTGAAACTGGGTTCAAAATTTTGTTTGTGATGCAAATGTGCATTTTTGTAGGAAAAAGAATCAAAGCTATCATCAGAGTCTCAAAGGGGTCCAAGACTTCAAAAGGTTTAAAAACATATTGTCTACTGATGGGCAGTGTGACTGAGCATGAGAGCCCACCATAACATCCTAGGCGTGAGCAATGAGGCCAACATGCTTACATGCCTTGTAGGGCACTTCAGAATCTACTTCATACTATAAGATGTGGAAAAGGTTATGTGGAACCCAATACAAATGTGGTCTTTCCATTACCATGTATTTTCCTCCTTGGGTGGCAAGGCCTGTTCTCCCCCACTATTCTTGTCTCATCTGAAGTACATCTTCAGAATCTTCACCCCAGGTACCACTGAGTAAGGGCTCATGCTTCCTACCCACACCCTTATCTCTGCCTCCCAGGATTATATCAGTTTCTAGAATCATAGCCTTCCAATTGCACGCCAGGAACCCTGGAGCTGGATTTAGAGCCCACTGCAATAACTGCCTCTCATCTCGTCCCTTGTGACATCTGTCCCTCTATTCGTAGATTCTCTTCTGCCTTTTTAGGTTGGTTTATCATCTCGATGCATATTTGATATTATTGGACACTATGGAGTGTCAATGATAAATGTGTAATTGAGGGTGGCAGGGACAGAGCAGAGCACCTCACATGGCACCTGAGAAAGCCTGTCCCAAACCTTGGAGGCAGGAGGGGTGGTGTTTGCCTTTAGGAGTTTCTTCTGAACTGTAACACCCTTGTCTGCCCTGATTGGTTTCTATTTTCTTTCAATAATTCTTCATCTTATCTATTGAGATCACTTTGAACTTTTATCCCGTTTTCCAAAATGCAGCCTCCCGCCTGTGTGTCTCATCTATAAATACAAGGTCATTAGCTCTGAGGCCCATTTGAAGCCACAAGAAATTCACTGAGACAGAAAGTGGCTACTTCGTTTGCATTACTCAATCTCATCACCTACAAAAGAAACAAACACTGGCCAGGCACATGGCTGTAATCCCAGCACTTTGGGAGGCGGAGGTGGGCTGATTGCTTGAGCCCAGGAGTTCGAGACCTGTCTGGACTATATGGCAAAACCCTGTCTCTACAAAAAAAAGTACAAACATTAGCTGGCATGGTGGTATGTACCTGTGGTCCCAGCTACTCAGGGGGCTGAGGTGGGAGGATCACTTGAGCCCAGGAAATTGAGGCTGCAGTGAGCTGTAATTGCACCACTGCACTCCAGCCTGGACAGCAGAGTGAGACCCTGTCTCAAACAAAACAAAACAATCACAGACTGTGTAGGTGGAAAGAATACATAGGATTCACAGAATTCCTGGCTTTCATCATCAGAGTGCCTGTAAGGAACGTGGAAAAAGACCTGCAAGCTTTACCTCTCGGCACTGCAGCACTGTCAGACCCAGGCCTCCGTTTTATAACAAATATTTGAAATGACCTCTTTATTATTTTGAAATGATATTCATAGATGTAACATAATCCACCTACATGCATAATTTTATAGAAATCAATATACTGTCCTAACTGGGATATAAAAAAGAAATAAAAGGGGGAGTAATTTATAATGAATTGGTACATGTCTCAGTGTGTGAATGCTTGTGTGCAACTAGAAGATGAAATGAGTTAAACACTCACACCTACTTATAAAGAAGATGCTTGGATTTAAGAGAAGTAAGATAATATTCAACTGACACTTCTTAAACATTTTTTTTCCAAGGCAGGGTCTTACTCTGTTGCCCAGGCTGGACTACAGTGGCACAAACACAGCTTACTGCAGCCTCAAACTCCCAGGCCTCAGCTATCCTCTCACCTCAGCCTCCCGAGTAGCTGGGACTACAGGTATGCACCACCATGCCCAACTAATTTTTGCATTTTTTTGTAGATATGGGTTTTTGCCATGTTGCCCAGGCTGGTCTTAAACTTCTGGGATCAAGTGATCTACCCACCTTGGCCTCCCCAATTGCTGGGATCACTGGAGTGAACCTCCACACACTGCCTCTTCTCAAACTTTTGTATTACACTTGACATTTTGAAATGAGGACAAAGTAAATTTGCTCACATATAAATGCTGTCACCATATGGTACAGACGGGTACAGTGTGTGACGTTGTTTGACTCTCCACAGAGGCACTGGCCACCATGAAGTGATTTTCTGAAATGCTGAGTAACACTGTCAACAAAAAAGAGTCAGATTCTGTAAAATATTTCAAGAGGTTTATTCCAAGCCAAATGTGAGGACTACAACCTGTGACAGCCCCAGGAAGTCCTGAGGACGTGTGTCTAAGGTGTTGGGGCTACAACTTGGTTTTATATATTGTAGAGAGACACGAGACATCAGTCAGTCTATGTGGGGTATGCATTGGTTTGGTCTGAAAGGCAGGACAACTCAAAGCCTGGGGCTTCCGGGTCATAGATGGATTAAAAGACTTTCTGGTTGGCAATTTGCTGAAAGAATTAAGTTTTTATCTAAAGTCCTGGAATCAAGGGGTTATGAAGAAAGGTTCTTATGCAGAGGAAGCCTCCAGGTAGCAGGCTTTAGAGAGAACAGATGGTAAATGTCTCTTTCATGAGAACTAAAAAGGTGCCAGATTCTTAATTAAATCTCTCCTGGATCAGGAAAAGACCTGGAAAGGGAAGGGGATTCTCTACAGATGTAGATTTTCCCACAAGAGACAGCTGTGCAGGGCCCTTTCAAAATATGTCAAAGAAATATTCTATTTTGGGGTAAAATACTTAAATTTATTTCAGGTCCTGCTATCTGTTGTGTATTTTATTTTATTTATTTTATTTTATTTTATTTTTGAGACAGTCTCACTCTGTTGCCCAGGCTGGAGTGCAGTGGCATGATCTCTGCAACCTGTACCTCCTGGGTTCAAGTGATTCTCATGCTTCAACCTCCCAAATACAGATGCCACCACCCTGCCCGGCTAATTTTTTGTATTTTTAGTAGAGACGGGGTTCTACCATGTCAGCCAAGCTGGTCTTGAACTCCTGACCTCAGCTGATCTGCCCACCTTGACCTCCCAAAGTGCTGGGATTACAGGTATGAACCACTGTGCCAGGCCTATTGTGTTGGTATCTTATTGCTGCAAAGAGTCTGTTCTATCAGTCTGAAGATCTCTGTTTTAATGTTAATACTGGTCAGTTGTTCCTGAATTCCAAAGGGAGGAGAGTATAATGAGGCGTGCCTGACCCCCTCACCTTTCTCCTCATGGCCTGAACTAGTTTTTCAGGCCCCTTTTCTTGGCCAAGAGAGGGGTTCATCAGTCAGTTGGGGAGCTTAGAATTTTATTTTTGGTTTATAACACTTTATAAAGGTCCAAACTAAACAAGGTACAGTCTTTCCTAGATTGACAATTACCTAGATTGACACAGTAGTTGCATTCCTGAAAAGTTCAGTATATATTAAAACAGTGCAAAAACTATTTTTTTAGCATATAACACAAAGTTAGGTTCTGAGGTAATTTTGAGCAAGCTTTTGACCCTTAGGGACTTTGCGCAGGACATCCTACAGCTGTGTGGATGCTGGCCGATTCTGCATGGTACAGGACTGTCATGCACATGTAAACCAAAAATTAAATTCAAAGGCCCCACAACCATCTGAATGGACTTTCTTTTTTCTTTCTTTCTTTCTTTCTTTTTTTTTTTTTTTTTGAGATGGAGTCTCTCTGTGTCACCCAGGCTGGAGTGCAATGGCACAAGCTCAGCTCACTGCAACCTCTGCCTCCTGGTCTCAAACCCCTGACTTCAGGTGATCCGCCTGCCTCAGCCTCCCAAAGTGCTGGGATTACAGGAGAGAGCCACTGTGCCCGGCCCATCTGAATGGACTTCCTTCTAGGTCAGAGCACTCAAAAATTTAACCTAAAAGTCTAGTTTAGGCCATGATGGAAGTGGGGGCTGAAAATGCCTCATTATACCTGCCAACATTAACATCAACACAGACCTTAGGTCTGATGAGAGGCATTTACATTCTGTTCTGTGTAGCTGGCTACCTGGAGGCTTCATCTGCATGATCAGACTTTGGACTCCACAACCTCTTATCCCAACCCAGACATTCTTTCCTTTTGAGAACTCTTTTTTTTTTTTTGAGATGGAGTCTTACTGTGTCACCCAGGCTGGAGTGCAATGGCACAAGCTTAGCTCACTGCAACCTCTGCCTCCTGGGTTCAAGCAACTTTCCTGCCTCAGCCTCCTGAGTAGCTAGGATTTCAGGCACACACCACCATGCCTGGCTAATTTTTGTATTTTTAGTAGAGATGGGGTTTCGCCATCTTGGCCAGGCTGGTCTCCAACCCTGACCTCAAGCGATCTGCCTGCCTCAGCCTCCCAAAGTGCTGGGATTAGAGGCGTGAGCCACCACGCCTGGCCTCTATTGATAACTCTTTCAACCAATTGCCAATTAGAAAAATTTTAAATCTACCTATAAATTGGAAGCTGCCCCCCGCCCCTCAAGTTGTCTCGTGCTTCTGGACCAGACCAATGTGTATCTTAAATGTATTTGACTGATGTCTCATGTCTCCCAAAAATATATAAAACCAAGCTGCATCCTGACCACCTTGGGCACACATTCTCAGGGTCTCCTGAAGGCTGTGTCATGGGCCATGGCCCTCATATTTGACTCAGAATAAATTTCGTCAAATGTTTTACAGTTTGGCTCTTTTCATTGACATACATTATTATGCCATTCTGATTACAGAGGGGATACCCACTCCTGTCACTGCAACAACCAAAAAGCAAGCCTGCAAATTTACAGCTTCCTAGAAGGCAACTGTCCCCATCAAGAGCCACTGCTTTTAGAGAGTGTTACAGATAAAATGCACTGAGGCAAAGGTCCTTGAACAGATTCAATCCCTTTATCTTTCTGTTGATGGCAGTGTTGTTCATTCAACATATTCAACATACTCTTTCCTTTTTTTGTGTGAGCACCATGCTTCTTTCTAACTGTTTGCTGTGTGGAGAATATAGTCTACCAGGGGACAGAGATGTTAAGTATGATAAATAAGCAACCAAATAGACAAGACAATTAAGGGCTGTGATCATTGCTTTGATGGAAATAAGATGGTTTTTGAAAGATTAACAGGGCGGGGGAGTTATTTCAAATAGTGTGTGCAGGAGAAGGCTCTGAGGAAACACTGGTGTGAGATCCAGTCGCAGTAAGAGCAGAGAGAAGAGGGTTCACGTGGAGGAGGCAGCACGTACCAAGATCCCGAGACTGGAAAGAGTTTGGAATGACGGACCATGTGTGTATTCCAGGATGGCTGGAGCTTCCACCTTAGGACCTTGGTGCTGGCCACTCCTCTCCCTCAAACACTGGGCCTCTCCACATTTTTCCTTACTTCCTTCAGACCCCTGCCCTAATCTCATTACATCAGAGACACCTTTCCTGTCTCCTCTCTATAAACAGCAGCCACCACCCCAGCCCTGGCACCCCCATCTCCTTTTTCCCACTTTACTTTCCTCCATTGCATTTACCTCCACCTGTCAGTACCTATTTCCTCTTCCTTTTGTTGTCTATCACCTCTTCCATCCACCAGAATGTAAGCTCCATGAGGGCAGGCTTGGTCCATTTTGTTCACAGCTGTATCGCCAGCTCCTAAAACAATGCCTGAGGCTTGGTGTGCTGGCTCATGCCTGTAATCCCAGCACTTTGGGAGGCTGAGGCTGGCGGATCACTTGAGGTCAGGAGTTGAAGAACAGCCTGGCCAACATGCTGAAACCCCATCTCTACTGAAAATACAAAAATTAGCTGGGCATGGTGGCACACACTTCCAATCCAATCTACTCAGGAGGCTGAGGTGGGAGGATCACTTGAACTCGGGAGGCGAGGTTGCAGTGAGCTGAGATAGCACCACTGCACTCCAGCCTGGGTGACAGAGTGAGACCCTGTCTCAAATAAATAAATGATAAATAAAACAGTGCCTGACACATAATAGGTACTCAGCAAATTTTTTTTAGTGAGTTATTGAGGAGAAAAACTATTCAAGATAATGTTGACAAGACAGTCAAGAGCTGAATCATGTAAGTCCTCGTAGGGTTTTATTCCAAGTACAGCGGGAGGGAAGGGAAGGGCCCTGTACAAAGAGGAATGATATCAACTAGATTACGGTTTTAAAAGATCATGCTGGCTGCTGGCTGGAAAATGAAAGCAAGACCAGAAATAAGAGAGCCAGTGAGGAGTCTCCAGTCTGACCCACACAAAGAGATGGCGGTGGCTTACAGTAGGGCAGTGGATAGGCTTGGGAGGTGGCACCAACAGGACTTGCCGATGGATTAGATATGGGGGTGATGTTTAAAAGAATGAGGGTGACTCTGCTATGTTGTCACCCTGAGTCTCTGGATGGATATGGTGAAGCCATTTACTAAGATGAGGGAGAAATTCAGAGTGGTGATAAACATTCTCACCAAGTTTTTCCTAACAATTATCAGATGCCTGAGTTTGATACTTTGAGTCAACCCAGGCATCGATGCCTACTTCTGATTTGCTGTAGCTTGTGTGCCACGGCCTCACAGTTTCTGTGGAAACCCCACCATACATCAGCCCCAGCACAAAGCACAGCCTCGTTAGAGATAGCCTACCTCCAGCACCGTGACTGCTCCAGGCTTAATCTCTCCTGGTGTTGACACCTTTGCCAGTGATGTTGTCTCATGGGATCATGGGATTCATGCTCTTTATAAACCATTGCCTTCTTCCTGTTTCTTTCATTTATTTTTCCTCTCATTCACCTGCCCTCTGAGCTATGTAACTTTTCCTTTACCTTCCAACAGAGGCCTTTCGTTACATTTAGAGCAAATGGAATGCATAGCAGGCACCAAAGATGGAGGTGCTATGCAAATAACAGACACCAAGCTCTCTGTGGGTGGGGTTCTTGTGTGTTTTCTCTTCACAGCACCCAGCACAATACTTGGAACATAAGCCAGACACATTTATTGAGCACCATTTCTGCTGCACCCGTGAAGAAAACACTCGACCCACCCAGACAGACAGTCAGCTCCCCCACAGGACTTAAGCAAGTGGGCCGGTCTCTGTTTATTGTTGTACACTCACACACTCACACAGCTGTCAGGCGAGCACTAGGCACTTATCACATTTTTATTAAGCCCATCACATCTGACTCTTTGTAGGGATGCCAGAAAGTGCCCGATTTCTGCATGATGGGATGGACTGTGGATGGAGTAAGGTCAGACAAACGGAGATGGGCCAGTAGCCTAGACAAGTTAAGGGAGAAAAACAATGAATTTATTTTCCACTCATCAGCCAAGCTTTCTGTGGGCTAGGAAGGGTTGCCTGGCTAAAATGAAGCAACACTGTGTCTCTTCCTGCTGTTTTCTCCAACTCCCCTCAGCAAATCATGAATGAAAAAAACGAATGAATGAACAAACGTAGAATTATTATAAGGATTAAGTGCAGGCAGGGTGCAGTGGCTCATGCCTGTAATTGCAGCACGTTGGGAGGCCGAGGTGGGAGGATCACTTCAGCTCAGGAGTTCAAGACCAGCCTGGGCAACAAAGCGATACCCCCATCTCAATTTTTAAATTTTGATTTAGAATAATAAATAAATTTTTTTAAAAGATTAAGTGAAATGTTTTTTAAGTACCTAGAATAGTGCCTAGTATATAGAGAATTCAACATAAGTGTTTGATAGAAAGAGAGCAAAAATAGGCCAGGTGTGGTGACTCATACCTGTAATCCCAGCACTTCAGGAGGTTGAGGCGGGCAGGTCACTTGAGCCCACAAGTTGGAGACCAGCCTGGGCAATGTGGTGAAACCCCATTTCTACTAAAAATACAAAAATTAGCCAGGTACAGTGGCACATGCCTGTAGTTCCAGCTAATCAGGTGGCTGAGATGGGAGGATAGTTTAAACCCGGGAGGCGGAGGTGGCAGTGAGCTGTGATGGTGCCATTGCCCTCCAGCCTGGGCGACAGAGCAAGACCCTGTCTCAAAAAAACAGAAAGAGAGTAAGAATAGCTTTGTCTGTATCTGCCAGCAGCCACGTTTGTGGAGTCAGAGGAATGAAGGGGTCAAAGGGAACAGGAACATCATAGAGAATACCCCCAGGATCTGAAGACCCCAGTGCAATACCTCGAGCTTAAATGCCTGTGTTTTCATTCTCCCTTCTTCTCCATAGGATCATGGGAGACCACCTGGACCTTCTCCTAGGAGTGGTACTTGTGGCCAGTCCTGTGTTTGGATTTCCTTCCTGCTCCTTTGATGGCCGAATAGCCTTTTATCGTTTCTGCAACCTCACCCAGGTCCCCCAGGTCCTCAACACCACTGAGAGGCTCCTGCTGAGCTTCAACTATATCCGGACAGTCACTGTTTCATCCTTCCCCTTTCTGGAACAGCTGCAGCTGCTGGAGCTCGGGAACCAGTATACCCCCTTGACTATTGACAAGGAGGCCTTCAGAAACCTGCCCAACCTTAGAATCTTGGACCTGGGAAGTAGTCAGATATACTTCTTGCATCCAGATGCTTTTCAGGGACTGTTCCATCTGTTTGAACTTAGACTGTATTTCTGTGGTCTCGCCGATGCTGTATTGAAAGATGGTTATTTCAGAAATTTAAAGTCTTTAACTCGCTTGGATCTATCCAAAAATCAGATTCGTAGCCTTTACCTTCATCCTTCATTTGGGAAGCTGAATTCCTTGAAGTCCATAGATTTTTCCTCCAACCAAATATTTCTTGTATGTGAACATGAGCTCGAGCCCCTCCAAGGGAAAATGCTCTCCTTTTTCAGCCTCGCAGCTAATAACTTGTATAGCAGAGTCTCAGTGGACTGGGGAAAATGTATGAACCCGTTCAGAAACATGGTGCTGGAGACACTAGATGTTTCTGGAAATGGCTGGACAGTGGATATCACAGGAAACTTTAGCAATGCCATCAGCAAAAGCCAGGCCTTCTCTTTGATTCTTGCCCACCACATCATGGGTGCCGGGTTTGGCTTCCATAACATCAAAGATCCTGACCAGAACACATTTGCTGGCCTGGCCAGAAGTTCAGTGAGACACCTGGACCTTTCACATGGGTTTATCTTCTCCCTGAACTCCCGAGTCTTTGAGACACTCCAGGATTTGCAGGTTCTGAACCTTGCCTACAACAAGATAAATAAGATTGCGGTTGAAGCATTTTACGGACTTGACAACCTCCAAGTTCTCAATTTGTCGTATAACCTTCTGGGGGAACTTTACAGTTCGAATTTCTATGGACTACCTAAGGTAGCCTACATTGATTTGCAAAAGAATCACATTGGAATAATTCAAGACCAAACATTCAAATTCTTGGAAAACTTACAGACCTTGGATCTCCGAGACAATGCTCTTACAACCATTCATTTTATTCCAAGCATACCTAATATCTTCTTGAGTGGCAATAAACTAGTGACTTTGTCAGAGATCAACCTTACAGCCAACTTCATCCACTTATCAGAAAACAGGCTAGAAAATCTAGATATTCTCTACTTTCTCCTACGGGTACCTCATCTCCAGATTCTCATTTTAAATCAAAACCGCTTATCCTCTTGTAGTGGAGATCAAACCCCTTCAGAGAATCCCAGCTTAGAACAGCTTTTCCTTGGAGAAAATATGTTGCAACTTGCCTGGGAAACTGAGCTCTGTTGGGATGTTTTTGAGGGACTTTCTAATCTTCAAGTTCTGTATTTGAATAATAACTATCTTAATTCCCTTCCACCAGGAGTATTTAAACATCTGACTGCATTAAAGGGACTAAGCCTCAACTCCAACAGGCTGACAGTTCTTTCTCACAATGATTTACCTGCTAATTTAGAGATCCTTGACATATCTGGGAATCAGCTCCTAGCTCCCGATCCTGATTTATTTGTATCACTTCGTGTCTTGGATATAACTCATAACAAGTTCATTTGTGAATGTGCACTTAGCACTTTTATCCATTGGCTTAATCACACCAATGTCACTATAGCTGGGCCTCCTGCAGACATACATTGTGTGTACCCTGACTCGCTCTCTGGGGTTTCCCTCTTCTCTCTTTCCACGGAAGCTTGTGATGAAGAGGAAGTCTTAAAGTCCCTAAAGTTCTCCCTTTTCATTGTATGCACTGTCACTCTGACTCTGTTCCTCATGACCATCCTCATAGTCACGAAGTTCCGGGGCTTCTGTTTTATCTGTTATAAGACAGCCCAGAGACTGGTGTTCAGGTACCATCCCCAGGGCACAGAACCTGATACATACAAATATGATGCCTATTTGTGCTTCAGCAGCAAAGACTTCGCATGGGTGCAGAATGCTTTGCTCAAACACCTGGACACTCAATACAGTGACCAAAACAGATTTAACCTGTGCTTTGAAGAAAGAGACTTTGTCCCGGGAGAAAACCACATTGCCAATATCCAGGACGCCATCTGGAACAGTAGAAAGATTGTTTGTCTTGTGAGCAGACACTTCCTTAGAGATGGTTGGTGCCTTGAAGCCTTCAGTTATGCCCAGGGCAGGTGCTTATCTGACCTTAACAGTGCTCTCATCATGGTGGTGGTTGGGTCCTTGTCCCAGTACCAGTTGATGAAACATCAATCCATTAGAGGCTTTGTACGGAAACAGCAGTACTTGAGGTGGCCTGAGGATCTCCAGGATGTTGGCTGGTTTCTTCATAAACTCTCTCAACAGATACTAAAGAAAGAAAAAGAAAAGAAGAAAGACAGTAACATTCCGTTGCGAACTGTAGCAACCATCTCCTAATCAAAGGAGCAATTTCCAACCTATCTCAAGCCACAAATAACTCTTCACTTTGTATTTGCACCAAGTTACCATTTTGGGGTCCTCTCCGGAGATTTCTTTTCTTTTTGCTACTATGAAAACAACATAAATCTCTCGATTTTCATATCAACACCATGTTCTGTCTCACTAACCTCTAAATAGAAAATAATAGATCTAGAAAATTGCAGCTGCCCTTAGAGATTCCCAGTCTCCATTGGTTTTCTTTCAGATCCAATAATACTGTTCTGTCCTGCTGTGTTGATTATGGAATGTATCCCTAATCATGGGAAGGACACCTTGGGAGAAGCTGCAGATGGCTGACGTGCTTTCTCTAGCATTCAGTCAAAAATGAGATGGTCCATGATTCTGGGTTCTCTGTGTTCTGCAAAACAACATTAAGTGGAAAACAAACAGAAGCAGAGGCACATTTCCTTCTTTTGCCACAGAAACAATGCCACTGTTGAGTGCAAGTCACGCTTTGTCTTGTAGATAAGAGGTGGCCCCAAAGAAGCTGGGATGAATGAGAGTCACTCCCTCTCTTGTGGCTGTACCGCACTTCATGTTCTTACCTTCAGCTTCTCCAGGTCTTGCCCAGTGAGCCAAGAACTTTCTTTCACATGCAGCCTTTATTTCAGCCTGGCCTTCAAGACCTTCCGTGATTTACCACCAACCTACCTTTTCAGCTTTATTTCCTAGCACACCTCATTGATCAGCCGCTCAGGCTGTTGCATGAAAAACACGGACTTTGCACACAGATCCTGGGTTGAGTTCTGAGTCAGCTGTGTATTAGCTGTGTAACTTGGCCATGGTATGCCCTTGCTGGGCCTACATTTTCTCACATAACAGCATCTATGTCATAGAATTCCTGTGAAAATTAAATTGGCCAAGGATGTCAGGGCCTCTCAGATCTTTTCCTTTGTTGCCCTAATGACCACAAGAGCACACACACACTGAAGGCCTTCTGGGGGCAGTCGCAATTTCAATGAAGTTGTACTTTTTTATCTTCAATGAAATCTATGTGTATTTTCCATTCTGTTCCTTTTTTTCGTGTTTATTAATATAGAAATGTGTTTTTGCAAAAGGATTAAGAACACTTAAAGCAAGGAAACTGTGCCAAAATTACCCCATAGCTTCACACACTGCCTCCTCCAAGTCCAGCATAACTCCAGGTCACCTCCTCAGCTCTCCAGACTGTCACCTTCTTCCCCTCACTGGGCCCCTCAATCCTGACTCCTACAATACACACACACACACACACACACACACAATTCTCATCCCAACTTCTTTCGGCCACTTATAATCAATGAGACCGAGCTTGCCCTGCATCCAGTGATGGCATTATTTTCATGCACATCATGCAGGCCCCACTCTTCCTCTTTCCTCTGGATTCTTCTCCCATCTCTGCACATCCATCCTACATGCTCAAAATCCAGCCCATGAAGCTCCCTGGGATCCCTCCAACCCAAAGTCCTGTCTCCCTTTTGTGAAAACTCTTGACACTTTATCTGGTCTTTTAAAAGTAGCTCTTACTATCACTTCCTGTCTGCTTTGTTCTGAGCCTGCCTGGCCGCCCGCCCCTCTAGAGGATAAGTTCCCTGAGGACAGACCTTGTCTTCTGTGTCCTGCCCTCACTGACTATAGCAGATCACTTATGGTTTTGGGACCATTCATGGGTTTCCCACCTACACATCTGCCCATGCTTCTTCCTCCCCGTGGAATTTCTTCTTCCCATCCTACCACTTGTCTGCCTGGTGAATTTCCTTGATTAGCACGACTGCCCATCCCTCATGACCCCAGTGACAGATTTTCTGTCACAGATACATGACATTGTGTTGCGCCAGTGTGTTTGTGTATGTGTGTGAATGGCTTAAGTTTGTGAGACACTGCAGTCAGGACCTTGTCTTGTTCATCTGTGTACACAGGCCCATTATGGTGCCTGGCCCACAGTATGTGCTTAATAAATGTCTTGTGGATGAATGAAGTATATTGGGAAGCCCAGCCTTCCTCATGTCAACACCTGCTGTTATTAGACTTTCCACAGGAGGCACAGGGAGGATGAGGGCCTGAAAGAGCAAGATATCCATGGAGGTGCTGAGTGGTGAGCTGAAGAGGGCAGGAGACCATAGGCTGTCAGACACCCCTGAACACCATTTCAAATGGCCAGGTGTGGCACAGGGCTCCTGGGTAGTGGGACAGTGGCAGCCTGGATAAGCAGCTGTGAGTGGGGCTAGAATGGAGAGCTGAAGGGGTGGGGAGGAAAACAGAACCCACATGAATTTGCAGTGAATAAGGTCTCCTGGAACCTTGTGCTAAGAAATACAGTAAAACAGGGCCAGGCACTGGTGGCTCATGCCTGTAATCCCAGCACTTTGGGAGGCCAAGGTGGGCCAATCACTTGAGGTCAGGAGTTTGAGACCAGCCTGCCCAACATGGTGAAAACCCATCTCTAGTAAAAATACAAAAATTAGCTGGGCGTGGTGGTGCACACCTGTAATCCCAGCTACTCGGGAGGCTGAGGCAGGAGAATTCCTCGAACCCAAGAGGTGGAGATTGCAGTGAGCCAAGATGGCACTATTGCACTCCTGGGTGACAGAGTGATCCTAACTCAAAAAAAAAAAAAAAAGGAAAAGAAAAAGAAAAAGAGAGAAAGAAATACAGTAAAACCAAACGAAAGTATACTGTGCCAGTAACAGGTATAACTGCAAATCAGGAAGACTGGAAAGACCACTCTGCCTCGGTTCATGCTCTCCCGTCCCACCTGCTGCTCAGCCATGGTTTTCCCCCAGCTCTAGGGAGTGCGGAAGGGGCACCCAGGACACTGAAGAAATCTCCTGGTCAGAACACCTTGTAAGAAACTCCTAGGGAAAGGGGTTTCCTAGTCTGGCTAGGGGTTGGAGGTAGTGCTACAACAGGGACCTCCCTTGGTTTGGGTGACCATCGCTATGACTCTATTTTCCAAACCAAACCTGGGACATGTAAAATGACAAGTGCAGGTATATTTACAGGAAGAACAAGCTGAAACACAGATAACTCTCAACATAGGAAAGAAGTCTATCCCACAGCCTTTTCTAATCTTCTTATTTAAAAACACAAATTACAGGTAATTTTCCTAATGAAACACATTTAAAAGGCATCTTTTGTGGTCTTTGTATAGAGTGTATGGGGGACCTGTTCACTTCTACATCCTAGCCACTGTTGGATTCAACACACCACTCTATTTCAAAACTTCCCTTTTCTGGCAAAGATCCAAAACTTACTAAAATTATTTTAATTTGTCTTCTTTTCCATGGTCAGGCCCAGCAGTTGGAATTATTTTTGAGGCCATTTTCCCAAGTATTTGTCACGTCACAAGACTTGCTGCGTGCCTGACAAAAGGAAGGCCCAACAGAGGGAGCCACGTTGGGAAGTGGGCCCTGGGGAGTCTGCTGAGACGCTGGTTGCTAAGTGACTGCCCTGTCTTCCACGGGACAGTGGTTCAAAGCCATGCCTCAGGAAATAGATAAATTCCACATAGCATGGACCTCTGGGGTCACTCCAAAATAGTGAGAAACTACCACAGTTTAATCTCAGAACGGCTAGAGCTTTCTGTAGTTGAAACTGTGACTATTCTGGAAAGATCTAGAATATTGACTAGGGCTGCTGAAAACTTCAAAGAGAATTCCACTCATGCCAAATACAACTGACTCTGAAAATCCCTTGCCAACCACATGCACTTGCAGTGAAGAATGTTTTAGAGAGTCTTGATATTATGTAGAGCAAATGTGGTTTGAAGTTTTAAATCATGAAAGAACCACATTAAGAGGACAAGAGACTGTGGAGTAAAAGTTTAAGACAGTTAAATGCTCATGTACCACAATATAAAATTGATTTTAAAAAGTCTACAATATTAAATCAAGAAATAGCATTCCAAATATATGTATTTTGAAGTATGAAAATGCCAGAAGAAAGAACCAGACAAATTAATGATGATTGCCTGAGGAAGTTCTGCCCAATTATTCCATTTGGAGCATCTAGAAAAGCTGGAGAAACTATTTTTTAGAATCTATTTAAAGACACTGGAAAGCTACAAGGTAGTAAATGGGGCCAAGAGGCAAGAGAAGAAGGAAATCAAGAAAGATGACTACATTGCAATTAAGACCATCTATTCACCAAAGAAAGACTATCAGTGAATGAAAAGGGAAACTTTAGCATGGAGAGAGATATATGTAATACACGTATCCAAAAAGGACTCAAGCCAAAATCTAAAAGAACTTCTACAAATCAATAAGAAAAAGACCACAGAAAAGAAAAATGGACATGACACTTAAGAATTTCACAAAAGGATATCCAATGTCCAATAAAGAAATGAAAAGATATTCAGCCTCCTTTAGTCATCAGAGATGTACAAATTGAAACCACATCACAATCCCACTACCCACCCACCAGAATGGCTAACATTAAGAAGACTGACAGTACCAAGTATTGGCAAGGCTGTGAAGCAATTGAAACTTCCCTGCGTGATTGGTGAGAATGTAAATTGGCACACTATAAAGCAGGGTTCCCCAACCCCCAGGGCCACAGACCTGTACCGGTCTGTGGCCTGATAGGAAGCGGGTCATATAGCTGGAGATGAGTAGCAGGCAAGCGAGTGAAACTTCGTCTGTGTTTGCAGCCACTCCTCATCGCTTGCATTACTGCCTGAGCTCCGCCTCCTGTCAGATCAGCCGCGGCATTAGATTCTCATAGGAGCTTGAACTTTGTGTACGAGGGATCTAGGTTGTTTGACCCTTATGAGAATCTAATGCCTGATGGTCGTCATTGTCTTCCATCACCCCCAGATGGGACCATCTAGTTGCAGGAGAACAAGCTCAGGGCTCCCACTGATTCTACATTGTGGTGAGCTGTATAATTATTTCATTATATATTACAATGTAATAATAATAGAAATATAGTGCACAATAAATGTAATGGGCTTGAATCATTCTGAAACCAACCCGCCCCTATCCCCCACCAGTGGGTGGAAAAATTGTTTTCTATGAAACTGGTCCCTGGTGCCAAAAAGGTTGACGACTGCTACTTTTATTTTTTATTTTATTATTATTTTTTTTTTTTTGAGAGAAAGTCTCACTCTGTCACACAGGCTGGAGTGCAGTGGCACAATCTCAGCTCACTGTAACATCCACCTCCCAGGTTTAAGCAATTCTCCTGCCTCAGCCTCCCAAGTAGCTGGGATTACAGGTGCGTGCCACTACACTCAGCTAATTTTTTTGTCTTTTTAGTAGAGATGGGGTTTCGCCATGTTGGTCAGACTGGTCTTGTACTCCTGACCTCAAGCGATCTGCCTGCCTGGGCTCCCAAAGTGCTGGGATTACAGGTGTGAGCTGTGCCCAGTCGGAGACTGCTACTTTAAAGAACAGTTAGTCGTCTACTAAAGTTGAACCACACATGTCCTGTGGTGCTGAAATTCTACTCACAAGTATATACACACTAGAAATCCATGCACTTATGCACTAAAACACACGTACAAAAACGTTGGTGGTAGCATTATTTGTAGTAGCCAACATTGGAAACAATCCACATGTCCGTCAACCACAAAATGGATCAATAAATTCTGGTAATTGAAAGCCTTACAGAAATGACAATTAGCCAATTATAGCTACATGTAACAACATAAGTGAATCTGGAAAAAAATGTTAAGTCAAAGAAGCAAGGCATAATGATGAGACACCAAGTGGTTGCAATTTGAGAAATTTTAACAAGGCAGAACTCATCTGTGGTGATAATGAGGACAGTAGTCACCTCTGGGGAGGAGCGGGTAGCGCTGGAGGGGGCTTCGAGGATGCTAGATATGTTTTATGGCCTGACCTGGGTGACAGCAAGACTTTTGATAATACATCTTATCTGCACTGATGAATTTGTTCACTTTTCTGTGAGATACTAGTTTTCCATTTAAAAAACAATTTTTTCCTTTTTTTTTTTTTTTTTTTTTTTGAGATGGAGTCTCACTCTGTCACCCAGGCTGGAGTGCAATGTCACAATCTTGGCTCACTGCAACCTCTCCCTCCTGGGTTGGAGCAATTCCCCTGCCTCAGCCTCCCAAGGAGCTAGGATTACAGATGTGTGCCACCAGGCCCAGATAATTTTTGTATTTTTAGTAGAGACAGGGTTTCACCATGTTGGCCAAGCTGGTCTTGAACTCCTGACTTTAGGTGATCCACCCACCTCAGCCTCGCAGAGTGCTGGGATATGAATTAGGCAGATTTGTTGGTTAAAGGAATAGAAACATGTAGCAGACTAATTCATGTAGAGCTTCTGGGACATTCTTCCCAAGATACCTTATTTTTGTCAGGGATGGCCTCCGATCTAAATGTGTTTCCATGCTCTGCTCCCACCAAATGAAAAACACAAGTGATTATTCTGGAGGGCTTAGGGAGATTGGAGGAGTCAGGGAACTGCAAGCTTTTATTACGAGTATTTGATATTATTTAAAGTTTAACTCTGTGCATGCATTTCATTAATAATACTTAAAACAGACAAAAACAAAAATAAATATGTTCTTACATAAAACTGAGACAGTAACTCCTGCCCTTGGCAGAAGACGGAGAATCTAGAAATAATTAGCCAAAATTCTAAAATTAAGCCACCAACAAAAAAAATTATTTCAACAGGTGAATATGCATACAAATGATATACACACACATATATAATATATTTTATGTATAATGTTTTGCCCAATTTTATTTTTCTTAAGATTAAAGGCACTTTTAATCTCTTTTACTTAGCAATTAAATATTTGATTTCTTCATGGCCACAATAACTTCCATTTAGATAGACTTTTAAGAAATTAAACATTTTTATTTCACAGAAAATTCCATGGAAAGAACTCACTAAGGCTTCCATGGTCCTCTTAGACACCACAGTCCAGGAGAGTCTGACAAGGTGGCTTTATTCCTGAAACTCAGGGGTCTGATCCAACGAACTGGAAATTGTGTTTCTTTTCCCAGCTCAGGCTGTTCACCTCCTCAGGTCCCTGTTTTCCTGTCTCCTCCCCAGGAAGGTTGCGATAAAAATCAATGACATCATGTCTCATCGGGCCCCAGCCACCCTTCAGGAAGCAGGTGCTTTGGCAGAGTGGAGACTGGGGCATTTTTCTGCTGCGCTGGCCTGCGTCTGCCGTTAGCCCTAGCCCTAGGGGCCTAACACTTGAGGTCACCTTCATGGTTTTTCCAGTGACCTTGGCCATTAATGAGCTCCCAGGGCTTTCCCCAGCTGCAGCTGTGTTATAGTGCCAGGATCTTCCAAGCCTGCAGGTTGTGCCAAGCCTGGAAGGATTTGCAAAAGTAAGTCACCGGTAGTTTCCATGCACTGGTCCCTGTGAAAACAAAAGAAGCTTTTTGGAGTGTGAACTAGGGATCACCACTGGTTATGTAAGGAAGACACTCAGGCTTAGGTGTGAAATAAAGGAGAAGCTGGTGTGGGGAGTTCCTGGCTAGCAAGGGACAACCCCAACGTGAACCTCGGGTGAGGAGTTCCCCAGCCGGCTTCTTCTGGGCTTGGAATGAGAATGCGGAGTTGCAGTCTTAGCTGTGTGTTGTTTCACCCCTTGGAGCTTCAGGGTTTGGTTTGTTGTTGTTGTTTCCCCCAGGATTAAAAGGTATATGGAACTAATTAGCACAGTTCCTAGCACAAAATAAATGCACATTAACACCTGGTAGTGCAGAGACAGAAACTATGCTGTGGAAAAGTTGACCATCTAGGTTTCTCTGGGTTCCACAGGTCTGCTTCTAGTTCCACTGGTCTGGACACAGTTCCTTGTCCCTGGGGTGAATCTAATCTCTTTGGAGGTCAAGGCAATACCTCTGGAAATCTGAGAAGAAAATCAGTAAACTGGGTTTTTCTTAAACATACAATAAAATGGATAAAGTCCAAATGTATATTTCAGTGTCTACACCCATGTAACCATTACCTCCATCAGCATATAGAATGTTTCCTTTGCTCCAGAAAGTTCCCTCCTTCCCTTTCCTGCCAATCCTTACCCCTGCCCCAACTCAGACAACCACTGTTGTAATCTATCAACATAGACTGATTTTGGCTGCTCTAGAACTTCATTGATTGAATCATTCGATCAACCTTTGCATCTGTCTTCCTTTATGTAACATAATTTTTTGAGATGCTTCCAGGATATTATAATATCAGTGAGCTTCCTTTTTATTGCAGTGTGGATATGTTACAATTTATTTATCCAGTCTCCTATTGAGGGACACCTGGATTGTTCCCAGTTTTTAGCTATTAGAAATAAAGCTACTATGTCCATTCATTTACAAATATTTTTGTGGACATGTTTTCCTTTCTCTTGGATAAACATGTAGGAGTGAAATTGCCAGGTCATAAGGTAGGTGTATGTTCTCCTGTTGTATTAGTCTGTTTTCATGCTGTTGATAAAGGCATACCCAAGACCCGGCAGTTTACAAAAGAAAGAGGTTTATAGCCTGGGCACAGTGGTTCCAACCTGTAATCCAGCACTTTGGGAGGCTGAGGCATGTGGATCACCTGAGGTCAGGAGTTTGAGAGCAGCCTGGCCAACGTGGCAAAACCCCGTCTCTACTAAAAATACAAAAATTAGCCAGGCATGGTGGCATGTGCCTGTAATCCCATCTACTAGGGGGGCTGAGGCAGGAGGACTACTTGAACCCAGGAGGCAGAGGTTGCAGTGAGCCGACATTGTGTCACTGCACTCCAGCCTGGGCAACAGAGCAAGACTTCATCTCAAAAAAAAAAAAAAAAAGAAAGAGGTTTGTTGGACTTACAGTTCCATGTGGCTGGAGAAGCCTCACAATCATGGTGGAAGGTGAAAGGCACATCTCACATGGCAGCAGACAAAAGAAGAGAGCTTGTACAGGGAAACTCCCCCTTACTACACCATTAGATCTCATGAGACTCATTTGCTATCACGAGAATAGCACAGGAAAGACGTGCCCCCATGATTCAATTACCTTTCACTAGGTCCCTCCCACAACATATGGGAATTCAAGGTGACATTTGGGTGGGGACACAGCCAAACCATATCATTCTGCCCCTGGCCCCTCCCAAATTTCATGTCTTCACATTTCAAAGACAATCATGCCTTCCCAATAGTCCCCCAGAGTCTTAACTCATTTTAGCATTAACTCAAAAGTCCACAGTGCAATGTCTCATCTGAGACCAGGCAAGTCCCTTCTGCCTATGAGCCTGTAAAATCAAAAGCAAGTTAGTTACTTCCTAGATACAGTGGGGGTACAGGCCTTGGGTAAATACAGCCATTTCAAATGGGAGAAATTGGCCAAAATGAAGGGGTTACAGGACCCATGCAAGTCTGAAATCCAGCAGGGCAGTCAAATCTTAAAGCTCCCAAATTATGTCCTTTGATTCCATGTCTCACATCCAGATCACGCTGATGCAATAGGTAGGTTCCCATGGTCTTGGGTGAAGGGGTGGCCTGCCCCTCCACACCTGTGGGTGTTTCTCGTAAGGTGGAACGAGAGACTTGAGAAAAGAAATAAGACACAGAGACAAAGTATAGAGAAAGAAAAGCGGGGGCCCAGGGGACCGGCGCTCAGCTTACAGAGGACCCACGCCGGCACCGGTCTCTGAGTTCCCTTAGTATTTATTGATAATTATCTTTACCATCTTAAAGACAGGGGAGTGGCAGGACAATAGGATCATTTTTAGGGAGGAAATTAGCAGTAAGACATAAGAACAAAAACCTCTGTGATATGAATAAGTTCAAAGGAAAATCTTGTGCCTTGAGATAAACCTTTTAGCAACATTGTTTCATCCTATCACATGGGGATAAACCTTGGACAATACCTAGCTTTCCTAGGCAGAGGTCCCTGCGACCTTTGGCCGTGTACGTGTCTCTGGGTAGTTGAAATTAAGAGAATGGTGATAACTTTTAACCAGCAAGCTACCTTCAGGCATTTGTTTAACAAAGACACATCCTGCACAGCCCAAAATCCATTAAACCTTGAGTCACCGCAACACATGTCTCTTGCAAGGACAAGGTTGGGGGTAGGGTCACAGATTAACAGCATCTCAAATACAGAACAAAATGGAATCTCTTATGTCTACTTCTTTCTATATAGACACAGTAACAGGCTGATCTCTCTCTTCCTTTTCCCCACATTGGGCAGCTCCACCCCTGTGGCTTTGCAGTGTATAGCCTCTCTCCCAGCTGCTTGCATGGGCTGGCATTGAGTGTCTGCAGCTTTTCCAGACACACAGTGCAAGCTGTCAGCGGATCTACCATTCTGGGGTCTGGAAGACAGTGGCCCTCTTCTCACAGCTTCACTAGGTAGTACCTCAGTAGGGACTCTCTGTGGGGACTCTGACCCCACATTTCCCTTCTGCACTGCCCTAGCAGAGGTTCCCCCTGAGAGCCCTGCCCCTGCAGCAAACTTCTGCCTGGACGTCCAGGTGTTTCCACACATCCTCTGAAATCTAGGCAGAGGTTCCCAAAACCTCAATTCTTGACTTCAGTGCACTCGCAGGCTCAACACCATGTGGAAGCTGCCAAGGCTTGAGGCTTGCACCTTCTGAAACCACAGCCTGAGCTCTACGTTGGCCCCTTTCAGCTACAGCTGGAGCAGCTGGGACCAAGTCCCTAGGCTGCACACAGCATGGGGAACCTGGGCCTGCCCCTTGAAACCACTTTTTCCTTCTAGGCCTCTAAGTCTGTGATGGGAGGGGCTGCTGTGAAGCCCTCTGACATGTCCTGGAGGCATTTTTCCCATTGTCTTGGGGATTAACATTTGGTTTCTCATTACTTATGTAAATTTCTGCAGCCAGCTTGAATTTCTCCTCAGAAAATGGGATTTTCTTTCCTATCTCATTATCAAGCTGCAAATTTTCTGAACTTGTATGCTCTGCTTCCCTTATAAAACTGAATGCCTTTAACAGCACCCAAATCACCTCTTGAATGCTTTGCTGGTTAGAAATTTCTTCTGCCAGATACCCTAAATCATCTTTCTCAAGTTCAAAGTTCCACATATCTCTAGGGAAGGGACAAAATGCCACCAGTCTCTTTGCTAAAACATAAAAAGAGTCACCTTTGCTCCAGTTCCCAACAAGTTTCTCATTTCCATCTGGGACCACTTCAGCCTGGACTTAATTGTCCATATCGCTATTAGCATTTTGGGCAAAGCCATTCAACAAGTCTCTAGGAAGTTCCAAACTTTTGTACATTTTCCTGTCTTCTTCTGAGCCCTCCAAACTCTTCCAACGCCTGCCTGTTACCCAGTTCCAAAGTTGCTTCCACATTTTTGGGTATCTGTTCAGTAGCACCCCAGTTTACTGATATTAATTTACTGTATTAGTCCATTTTCACACTGCTGATAAAGACATACCCAGACTGGGCAATTTACAAAAGAAAGGTTTATTGGACTCACAGTTCCACATGGCTGGGGAGGCCTCACAATCATGGCAGAAGGTGAAAGCCACATCTTAGATGGTGGCAGACAAGAGAAAAGAGCTTTTCAGGGAAACTCCCCTTTATAATACCATCAGATCTCATGAGACTCATTTGCCATTGTGAGAACAGCATGGGAAAGAACCGCCCCCATGATTCAATTACCTTTCACTGGGTGCCTCCCACAACACATGGGAATTCAAGATGAGATTTAGATGGGGACACAGCCAAACCATATCACCTGTAAAAGAAACCACCAAGCTGTTTTCTAAAATAATGGTAACGTTTTATACTTCTCCCAGCTATGTATGGGGTTCCAGTTGCTCCATATCCTTGTCAACACTTGATATGGTCAGTGTTTTGCATTTTAGCCATCCTATTGGGTGTGAAGTAGTAGCTCATAGTAGTTTCATTTGCATTTCCCTAATGACTAACATGCTGAGTACCTGTTCACATGCTTACTAGCCATTCTTGTATCTTCTTTTATGGAGTGCCTGGTCAAGATTTGTGCTCATTTTAACTGAGTTGCTTGTCTTTTAGTATTTATTTGTAGGCAGGCTTTATGTATTCAGATACAAGTCTTTATCAGATATATGTATCACTATTATTTTCTCACACTCTGTGGTTTGCCTTTTCATTTTATTAACAATCAGTAAAGCTTTTAAATTTTGATGAAGTCCAATTTATCTATTTATTTTATGGTTTGTGTTCTTGTATCCTGCCTAGGGAACATTTGCCTACACCAAGATCATAAAAATGTTTTCTTCTAGAGGATTTCTAGTTTTAGCTCTTTATGTTTAAATTGAGGGAAACTAAATGTATGGCCTTAAGGAGCTGTTCCAGCCTTAGACTATACACCAGCAGAAGGGAACTCACAGCACTGAAAATATTGTTCTCCACCCTCCCTCATCCCTCTTCTTCCTTAATGGGAAGAAAGAGTAAGAAGCTGTTCTCTCCAGCTGAAAGCAAAGGAGTACCCTAGCCCTCTGTGGTAGCTGACGGCAGCATCTTTGTTAAGCAAATGGATTGTCTCTGCCAAGAAGAAAGAAAAAAAGAAGCATTAATTGGGCACCTTCTGCTTCCAGGCTCCATTCTAGAGAATTTACCTAAATCATCTCACTGAATTCACATAATTAGATAATGTAAAGAGTGGTCACCTCCCCATTTCACAGATCAGGAAACTGAGACTCCGACTTGAAAGATGAAGCAACTTGCCTAGCTAGTGATTCCAATCTGAGTTTTGCTGATTCTTTGCTTAACCTTCCTCCACCCCTGAAATGCCCCTTTTCTTCTCCTCAGGGTGGCTCTCCCGGAGAGGCTGCTCTGTTTGCTGGAATTTACCTTGTTCTCTCCTCACTGCTGAAGCACTGTCACTGCGTCCTAACAAAACACCACAGGATCCATAAGACATTGCCTCTCATTGGAGGTTTGCTCCTTCTCCCTGTCTCAGACAGGATTCAATCAAGAAAACAGAAGCCACTGTATATACTCCAGGTGTTCAAAGTTTTAATTTAGAGAAGTAAGGGTATACTGAAATATTGCAAGACCTGGGGAAGGGGAGGTCAGGAAAGTTGACACTAAAGACCTCATCCCAAAACACTCAAAGAGATGTACACGTCCCACGATTGTTGGCAGCAGCAAGCATGTTTGTTCCCAAATCTCAACTCCTTATGTTGGAACCGAACTCTCGATTCCCTCCTGGGCAGGGGTCGCCGCGAAGGATCACCGACACGAGGTTCACAGCAGAGAGTTATTTATTGCTAGCGCGCTAGGGTCCCAAGCTCTAAGTTGGCCCTGGGACCCCGACTGCTTGTTACAGGCTGTTTATATAGGCAAACACAAGTTCAAACACAGCTTATGGCGCGAAATTCAAACAAAGCTTAAGGCGTAAAATGATTGGGTCTAGCTATAGCCTGAGCAAGGGGTCTTGGTTTAATTGGTTAGAGCAGGACCTTATGAGGTTCTTTCCTGGAGTTGTTGATTCCGGGAACTTTGAGGCAGGGTGAGACCCCTGGAATTGGCAGGGTGGGACCTCATGAGGTTGTTTCCCGGAATTGGCAGGGTGGGACCCTATCAGGGTGGGACCCTATCGAGGCAGGGTGGGACCCTATCTAGGGCCACCTGGTGCTAACTTTTTAGGTTTTGTGAGGCCTAGTTTCACTTACAGATCTGGCTGTAACTACCCCTGAAGAACAAAGACCTTTCCCCTGCCTCTGTCCTAATCTCAAGGGTGCTTCTCATTTGCAAACTCGAACCAGGAACCAGACAGGGACAGAGTTCAGGGAAGTATTCCTGGCTTTGCTTCTCTCTGCAGAAGGGACTTTGGCTCTGAGGGAGGGCCAGGGGTTGGTGGTAATGCCAAGTTTACCTGGGACAATCCAGCACTCTCTCTGAGGATGGCTCCAGCCCCTTGAGGGGAGTCAGCACCCTGTGAATAGCATTTTCAGCCTCTCCCAGGAAGCTGGGGCTTGGAGTGGGAGTGTCCCCCCAGGAGAGTGGCAGGGGCAGGATGATTCAGGGTCAGCCCAAACCTTAGAGACATTCCCCAAGGTGGCCAAGGCAACCATGAGCAAGAGCCAACGCCTTAGTCAACAAGACAATGGAGGGCAGCTCATCTGAAGGGCACAGCAAAGGCCGAAGTGAGAGAAGTAAGCGCTGTGACATGGAGACCAGGTCAGGACAGGATGGATGGCTTGGGAACCAGGCTCTTAAGGAGAGAATACTCAGCACTTCTGAGAACATGACAGCTCGAGGACCCGTGCTGGCCTGGGCCCGCTCCCACGGCCCCTGATGGGAGCCTGTGTGCTCTGCAGAGAGCTGTGCCCTGTGATCAGGGAGTCTGCGACCTGGGAGGGAATACACTCAATCTCACACGGGTGGTGGAAACCTGTGCTCCCCGCACAGCCAGGGAAGATCGTGAGCTGCTTTGTGAGTGTGAGACATGAGGGGACTTACAGGTACAACAGCCAATTGACTCAAGCAAAACAATTGCAGGAAAGAAAAGGCTTTGTGAATTATGGAGTGCTGTGGGCTGAGTTGTGGACCCCCAAAATTTATTTGTTGAAGTCCTACCCCTGGTGTCTCAGAATGTTCCTTTATTTGGAGATAGGGTCTGATAGAGTTTAGATATTTGTCCCCCCAAATCTCATGTTGAAATGTAGTCCCCAGTGTGGAAGGTGGGGCCTGGTGGGAGGTGACTGGCTCGTGGAGGAGGATTTCTCATGACTGGTTCAGCCCCATCCTCATGGTGCTGTCCTCATGACAGTGAGTGAGTTCTCATGAGATCAGGTGGGCTGAAAGTGTGTGGCCCCTCCTTCTCCCTCTCTTGCTCCTGCTTTGACCATGAAACCTGCCTGCTCTGCTTGCCTTCTGCCCTGAGTAAAAGCTCCCTGAGGCCTCCCCAGAAGCTGAGTAGATGCCATAGCCATGCTTCCTGTACAGCCCAGAGAACCATGAGCCAATTAAACTTCTTTCCTTGATAAGTTACCCACCCTCAGATATTTCTTTATAGCAGTGCAAGAACAGACTAACACAGGATCACTGCAGGTGGAATCAGATAAGACAAGGTTATACTATAGTAGGAAGGGGTTAATCCAATATGACTGGTGTCCTTAAAAAATGGGAAATTCATCAAGGGCAGATTGGATGAAGGAAATGTGGTACGTATACACTATGGAATACTTCACAGCTATAAAAAAGGAGATTATGTCCTTTGCAGAAACATGAATGGAGATAGAGGCCATCATCCTTAGCAAACTAATGCAGGAACAGAAAACCAAATACCACATGTTCTCACTTATAAGTGGAAGGTAAATTATGAGAACACATGGACACATAGAGGGGAACAGCACACACTGGGGCCTACTTGAGGGTAGAAGGTGGGAGGAAGGAGAGGATCAGAAAAAACTATTGGGTACTAGCCTTAGTACCTGGGTGATGAAATAATCTGCACAACAAACCCCGGTGTCAAGAGTTTACCTATATAACAAAACTGCCCTTGTACCCCTGAACCTAAAAGTTTTAAAAAAAAAAAAGAAAAGAAAAGGGGCTGGGCATGGTGGCTCACACCTGTATAATCCCAGCACTTTAGGACACCCACGTGGGTGGATTGCTAAGCTCAGGAGTTCAAGACCAGCCTAGGCAACCTGGCGAAACCTCATCTCTACAAAAAAATACAAAAATTAGCCAGGCATGGTGGCATGTACCTGAAGTCCCAACTACCTGGGGGGCTGAGGCCAAAGAATCTCTTGAACCCAGGAGGTGGAAATTGCAGTGAGTCATGTTTGTGCCACTGCACTCTAGCCTGGTTGACAGAGCACGACCTTGTCTCTAAACAAAACAAAACAAAACAAGAAAGAAAAGAAAAGAAAAAGAAGAAAAGACAAGAAAAGAAAGGGATATAATCAGCCAAATTCAAAATGTGTGAAATGCTACAAGGTAAATGAACTAATTTTTTCCAACAAATAAATGACAAGAAAAAAAGACAGAAGAGGAAACTACTATAGATTTTAAGAAATTTAAGACATATCAACCAAACACAATGTGTACATAGACCTTGTTGAGATCTTGACTTGAATAAATTGACTGTAAATAAGGCTTTTGGGGAAATGTGAACACTGAGTAGCTATCTGGTAACACTGGGTTTTTCGGTTTTGGTTTTGTTTTTTAAGACAGAGTCTCACTCTGTCGCTCAGGCTGGAGTGCAGTGGTGCAATCTTGGCTCACTGCAACCTCTGCCTCTCAGGTTCAAGTGATTCTCCTGCCTCAGCCTCCTGAGTAGCTGGGATTATAGGTGCACACCACCACACCTGGCTAATTTTTGTAGTAGACATGAGGTCTCGCTATATTGGCCAGGCTGGTCGCAAATTCCTGACCTCAAGTGATCTACCTGCCTCAGCCTCCCAAAGTGCTGGGATTACAGTTGTCAGCCACCATGACTGGCCAGGTAATACTGTTTTGTTTAGTTAATAGTAAGATAATTGTATCAAGATTGTGTATTTAAGAGTTATTGACTGGGTGCAGTGGCTCATGTCTGTAATCCCAGCACTTCAGGAGGCCAGGCAGGTGGATCACTTGAGATCAGGAGTTCAAGACCAGCCTGGCCAATATGGCAAAACCCTGTCTCTACTAAACACACACAAAATTAGCTGGGCATGGTGGCATGTGCCTGTTATCCCAGTTACTCAGGAGATTGAGGCATGAGAATTGCTTGAACCCAGGAGGTGGAGGTTGCAGTGAGCCAAGATATCACCACTGCACTCTAGCCTGGGTGACAGAGTGAGACTCTGTGTCAAAAAAAAAAAAAAAAAGTTATCATTTAGAAGACATGTGACTGACATTTATGTAAATAAAATAATGATAATTAGAATTTGCTTTAAAATATTTCTGTAGAGATAGGTGCAGGGAGGAGGAACAAATGAGGTAAGATTGGCTATACACTGGTCATTGTCGACGCTATGTAATGGCTACATGGGGGCTCATTATACTATTCTTTTTTTGTATATGTCCAAAATTTTCTACTATTAAAAGTTTTTTTTTTAATTTAAAATCAAAAATAAGTAAAAATGGGAAATTTAGAGGTAGACACTCACACAGAAGTGCCAGATGAAGATGAAGGCAGCAATCATAGTGATGCTTCTACAAGCCAAGGATCACCCGAAAACCACCAGAAGCCAAGGGAGAGGCCAGGAACAGACCCTCCCCACAGCCCTCAGAAGGAACCAACCCTGCTGACACCTTGATCTTGGACTTTCAGTTTTCAGGACTGTGAAACAAGACATTTCTTTGGTTCAAGCCATTCCATTTGTGCACACAGTTATGGCTGCCATGGAAAACCATCCACAGTGGGTCGGTTCCTATGGAGGTGGGGTGAGTGACGAGATGTTCCTGACTGTGCTGACAACGGAGAACAAGAGAGCTTAGGTGTGGATGGGAAAATAACTAGAAACTTCCCTTGATCGCTTACCATCCTATTCCTTCCCTGTCACTTCGACGTCTCTCTTTCTTGAATATGGAAGCAGCCCTGGGCCCAGCTGTTGCAGGTGGCCAGGAAGGAGCCTGGGAGGATGACGGGGTTCCTGAGCTGATGGAACTGGGCTGTGAGTAGGCAGAACCCTGTTCCACCACACGCACCCCAGTGGAGGTCAGTACCCCAAATCTGACACCAGGATGTAGCATGTCCATGGAGTCTGTCTGCTGACACCTGTCCCACCCTCCCCTGGCCCGTAACTTTGAGAGAGACAGCAGAAGACACAATTCCTACCTATGTTGCTGCCATCCTTTATTCAACCCATTATCAGAAGTGATGACACATTGCAAAATGCTCAGGCCAGTTGAATTTCTGCAACAGGGCAAGGCAGTTAAATCCTGTCCTTCCTAGAGTCTCATTGACCAGGCTTTGAATCCCAATTCTACCATGGATTAGATTTGCAACTTTGGGCAAATTGATGAACTCTACTGAGCTTTGGACTAATAATAGGATTTTGTGAGTAATACCTGAGATAATGCGTGCACAACACCTTGCATGTTGTTTAGCACCTACTAGAAGTGCAACTAACCCTAGCTGTTATTGCTAGTTTTTCTCTTGCTCCATCTGCATTCCTGAGATGTGCATAGCTACTCTGTGTTTGGTGTTGGGAAGAGCTGTAGAGAGTTGTATCCTCTTCCTAAGAATGGTAACTGAACTGCCCCCCGGGACAGTCCAGGGTCCGGCCCTTAGCCCCACGAGGCAGCAACAAAACCAACAAGCCAAGTCTGTTTACTCTCCTGGTCTGTAATTTAAAATGTGTTTGATGCTACTTTTTTTTTCTTTTTAGGACGTTCTGTATCTGTGATGAATGACCCCTGCATATATTGTATCTTTCAGTAAAAACAGTGGCGTTTCAGTAGTGTTACCAGCCAAGCTGCTTAACTTCACATTACAGATGTCAGTGAAGGCCCTTGGTAGGTATTGTCTAAAATTAGATTTATCTGCTTAAGTACACAATTATACTCTCATGAGTTTGAATGTTGGGGAAGGATCAAGGAAAAGACCAGACCATGAGATGGCAGTAGCACACAAGAGCTTTATTTGGATGAGGCTCGGACAGACTGCACGGAAGGGGAAGTCCCTCATGGCAGGAGGCCTTCCAGAGGCAGTGGCAGGGCCACCAGAAGAAAAGGGCAAGGACATTCCCAGGGGAGAGGAGTATCAGAGAGGAGGTTACAGGTCTAGCAGGTGTCACAGGTCTAGAGGAAAAGAAAAGGGGCCAGGTGCAGTGGCTCACACCTGTAATCCCAGCACTTTGGGAGGCCCAGGCGGGCAGATTGCTGAGCTCAGGAGTTTGAGACCAGCCTAGGCAAGCATGGCGAAACCCCATCCCTAAAAAAAAGATTTAAAAATTAACCAGGCATGGTGGCATGTACCTGAAGTCTCATCTACTTGCGGGGGGACTGAGGCTGGAGGATTGTTTGAACCCAAGAGGGTTCATGGTGGGGAGCATCATGGTGAGGAGTCTCTGGGTCAGAGAGCTCCAAAGAACAGCAGCCATTTGGGGTCTTTTGTAGCTCTTACCTATGGTGAGAGGGTGCTGGCTGTGGTTTTGCAAATTATCAACGCAGGCAGGCTCTAAATGGGCAAATAATATTTGGGCCACATTTAAAGCAATTGGGTATGCCAGAATTTGAGTTTGGTGCTGGCAGTCTTGAGTTAACGGTCCTGGGCTGTGGTGCAGAAGTAAACAGCATGGGGGCCAATACACAGGGGGCTGTCTTGAACTCGTTCATACAATCCATTTATAACCTGTTTATAACTTGTTTATAACCCATTTATAGCACATACCCCTATGCAAATACCTAGCAGATAGCATGCAGGACCTATTTGCCTGGCCTCCTTCAATGGCATCACATTCTGCACCACCATGATGGTTAATATGGACAAGCCCTAGCAGCTGCCCAGTGAAGTCCACACACTACTGACCAAACCAGCTCAAGTCCTTAGTTGTCATGAAAATAATGTGAGTTCCCACAGCCGTAAAAGGGAAAGCAGCAAGAGCTGCGTGAGCATCCCCAGAACCCTGATCTTCAGGGTCATGTCCCCACTTGTAGTTCTCAGGCTCCTGCTGAGGGTCAGAACAGAGCTGAAGTCACAGGGTTTCAGAAATGGGTAAGCCCAGCCTCAGCTCACAGAGGAAGCACTCAGCTGATGGATGATTGTGTTATCTCAGTGAAGCCACATGACAATATACTTGGCCAATGGAACATCTTGTTCAATGGATCTCCAAGTTGGTTGTAAAATTAAAGTAAAATAATGCCATTATATGTAAGATGTCATTGATTGTAAGATGCTCCTTTATTTGATGTACCACTAATAAATAAAAACACTGACATTTAAACAATGACAATTGCATAACACATCTGCTTGTTCAATGTTAAATATGAAAAAATGTGCTTTAGAATTATGAGATGCAGTAGCAAAAACTACTCTCTGTGTATGAGGCATTTGATCTCCCTGGGCCTCAGTTTCCCTCTCCACCCCGCACCAACCCTTCCACTTTCTGATGTGACACGGAAGGTCTCTAAAGTCCCTTTCTGCTCTCACATCCTATGGTTTTGGTCCAATCCCTTCCTTGTAGGGCCTCAGGTTGCTTTCCACAGCCTAGCTCTCCCCCTGGGAGATGGCATCCCTTGGGGCAGCACTTTCAGAGTTTCACTGGGTCTTATCAAGAGACATTGGCACTTGATTTTCTTAAAAGCAGAGCACACCTGGAATATTGTCATTATCCAAGACTGAAGTAGAGTATTTCTCAATTGCCAGGACTGCAGGCAGCAACAGCAGATGTAGGATGAGGGCAAAGGTGGAGACAGTTGACCCCAGCCTGCAGCGGCCGCCATTTGCCCCCTTGACCAAGTCAGGAAAGTAAGAACTGTGTACGCCTTCTTCTTCTCCTGCCTTAGACCTTCCCACGCAGTCCATCACCAAGCTCGGCCAGTTCTACCTCCTAAGTGTTTCTAACTCTACTTCCTGCCATCCCCAGGGTCTGGCTCACTCATCTGGATTACTGTGATAGCCTCTTACTCAGTGGTTCTCAGCCATAGGTCCACATCAGAATCACCTGGGGAGCCTTTCAAAACTCTCGACACCCAGGCCCCACTCCATACAAATTATATCAGGATCCCCGGAGGTAGGACCTGGGCATTGTTTAAGGTTTCCCCCAGGTGGTTCTCATGCAAAACAGATTAAGGATCATTGTTCTAATGAGGAGCTTTTAAAAATCCTGTGGCCTTCCCATGGCCTAGGTCATACCCCAGAACAATTGCATAGGATCTGTAGGGTGGGACCCAGGCCTGGGGGTTCTATAAACTGTCTGGAGACTCCAGTATACCCCAGGATTTTGCATCAGTGCTCTGAGAACTACTCCAGTCTTCTTATTCCTTTTCCACGTGGCAGCCAGAGGGAGCATTCCAAGAACAAATCCAGCCATGTCACCCATGTCACCCTCCAGCTAAAATCTTTTTTTTTTTTTTGCATCAATCAACCTTTAATGTCCAAAAGAGGCGTGGATGCAGAGCATAGGAGATGTGTCAGGGTCTCGGGCCCTGCTCCAGAAATGAGGGAGAGATGAACACAAACTAGACACTTTCAACAGGCCACACAGTCTGGGAGGGCAGGGTGAAACACAGATTTGGACATTCATAAAAAAAAAACCTAAAATCAAGCACTCAATTTTGTGCCCACTGAAGGGTTTGATAAAGGGAACTCAGTCACTACCCAGGTCCCCCTTCCCCTGCCAACATCACAAAGCAAGCTCGGCACACACTAAGGGCTGAGGGAGGGGTATTCTCCTGCCTCCCTACCAGCCCCAAGAATGGACTTGAAAATAAAAGAATAAGCTAGATCCCCCACCCCCCACATTGTCAACCCTACATGAGAGTTTTGAAGGCGACTCATGAAAATCAGCAGCTCAAATGGCAATGACCACCCCACCCCAAACCCCACCCCACTCCTATTTCATTAACAGACAAGATTTCCCCTGCATCCTCCTCAGAATCTCCTCCTCTCACGGCCCTGCTCCATCTCCTGCTATCTGGCTTCATCACTGCAAGACTGACCTCCTCCAAGGCTCCCAGAAGCTCCTCTTAGCTCTTTATCACTTCTATCCTCACCTCCCACCAGAGACTGCAACGATCCACAGTCACTGTCCCTCTGCACTGAGACCCAGCTCCAGAGCAGATGGCAGCACGGTCATCCTGTCCTGGGTGGTTTAAATGAGGTCAGGCGCTGTGGCTCATGCCCATAATCCCAGCACTTTGGGAGGCCAAGGCAGGAGAATCACTTGAGCTCAGGAATTCAAGACCAGCCTTGGCAATATAGTGAGACCCCATCTCTAAAAAGTAATTTAAAAATTAGCCAGATGTAGTGGCACACACCTGTGGTCCCAGCTACTTGGGAGGCTGGGGTGGGAGAATCACTTGAGTATGGAGGTCAAGGCTCTGATTGCACCACTGCACTCCAGCCTGAGTGACAGAGTGATACCCTGTCACACACACATACACACACACACACACACACAAAATCTTTAAATTGAACCTCACACACGCAATCTTTAAATTGGACCTTACTGCTTTTAGGATAAAATGCAGAATTCATTTATTTATTTATTTATTTGAGACGGAGTCTCGCTCTCACCCAGGCTGGAGCGCAGTGGCGCGATCTCGGCTCACTGCAAGCTCCGCCTCCTGGGTTCACACCATTCTCCTGCCTCAGCCTCCCGAGTAGCTGGGACCACAGGTGCCTGCCACCAGGCCTGGCTAATTTTTTTTTTGTATTTTTAGTACAGACGCTGTTTCACCGTGTTAGCCAGGATGGTCTCGATTTCCTGACCTCGTGATCCGCCCGCCTCGGCCTTCCAAAGTGCTGGGATTACAGGCGTGAGCCACCGCGCCGGCTCATTTATCTTAAAACAGCATGTTCTAGGGCTGTTCCTGAGCTGTGTCCAGCCTCCAGCAGGGGGAGCCTGGGAGGCATCCTGGAGCAGAGGAGATGCTCCGCTGAGCTTTCCGGGTTTAGAACTCACTAGGAGCTGCAGAGCCAGATGAGGGGAGGTTATCGGAGCCAAAGGAGTCATCCAGAGTCCATCGACCTGGAACCGGGGGAGCCGTGCACCTGCGTCCTAATACTTGTGGTGCTCATCTAAGATTGTTCTGGAGAGCTGACCCTCCCCACACGCCTGCAGGAACCCTGCTCTTTGTCTGCTAGCTTGTCTGTTTCATCTCCACATTCTCGGTGATCAGCACAGCGCTTGTCTGGCACATCCCAGGAATGTTTGTAAAGGAGAGGGAAAAGGAAGTAAGGAAGGCTGGACTGCCTGCTGTGCCCCTGGGGCTGCCCAAGGAGTCGGGAGAGCGGACGGTAGAGTGACCGCCATGATCAGTTCCAAGCTGAGAGTTTAAACTTTGTCCTAAGGACAACAATGAGATGTCGTGGAAGTGTTTTAAGCTGGAAGGGACATGACTGGATTGCAATTTTGAAGAAATAATCCTGCTACAGTGAGGAGGTTGGGTTGCAAATATATTACCTGAGAGCAGAGAATATTAGTTAGTAGACTTTTTTTTTTTTTCATTTAGAAATTCAGGAGCAAGGGGTGAGGGCAGAGGAAATGAGGCCCGAGCAAGTGGGACCCCAGGGCTCTGACCCGGCTGTGTTTTGAGGCCAGGGCTGAGCACAGGAATGGGGGTGCCGGCTGCTCTGGGGTTGTGACATGAAGCGCACGGGGCAGCCAAAAGCTGTGAAGCGGCCACAGCAGGCTGGGGAGCCCAAGAGGCGTTCACAGGAAGGACCCAACAAAACCTACCCTGGACCTCAATTTTCCCATCCATAAAATGGGATAATATGGGTACTAAGCTCACAGGGTCTAAAAGCGATGAGGCGCTTATCTCAGCAGCTGGCACACAACAGGCACTATATACATGTTAACTGCTGTTATTATTTAAAAGAGAAGAGGCTGTAGTTGGGGTCAGTAGGAAGCAGAGCAGGTCAGGGCAGGTGGGTTGGAGGTGGAGCTGGGTAACGCCCTGACTTCTGGTATGTGGTGCTGGGATCCCTCGTCTAGAGGCATGGGGGAGCTGGTAAGGGAATCAGACTGCTCTGCCTGAACGGGAGAGATCTGAAGTTGACTAGAAGGAGAGGGAGGAGTCAAGGATGGCCCCAGGATTCCAGAGACATTCCTGAACACAGAGTCATGAGTGGGCTGCAGGTAACACGGCAACTTAGATCAAAGCCCTCATCCATGAGAAGTCAGCAGGCCCCTGGAGCTTAGGAAAGAGGCCCAAGTGGCAGGTGCAGGTTTGAGAACCATCAACACAAAGGGAGAGGTGGGATAGGGTGCAGAGCTTGCAGAGTGAGAAACCTGAGGTTAAGGACGGAGCCCTGGAAAAAAATACATTTAAGGGGAGAGTAGAAGAAGAGATGCTAGAAGTGTGGGCAAAGGAGAGGTGGGGTTAGAGGCAAAAAGAGCAGCAGCACAGAAGCCAGGAGGCCGACTCCAAAAGTAAGGGCCCCTCAGATAACCATGTGGCAAAGCAGTGGGTGAGTGGGTGGATGGTCATCGTCAAGTGCTGCTTGAAAATCCCATGAGAGAAGGCCTGAGAAACATGACCTTGGCTTTCGCTATGAGGAGGTCACTGATGAACTCCCAAGGATGTCAGGAAAGCATCAGGCAGTTGTTTTGGGGGAATGCATGGATAGGAAGGTGGAGGCAGCAAGTGTAGACAGCTGCAGCAAGCAATTTGGCTGTGAAGGGCAGAGGAGCTATAGGGTGTTTAGGAGGGAGACATGGGGTTGACAGGTTTCTGTTCCAAGGTGCGAGAGGCTTGAGGACTTGAAGTGCTCATGGAAAGGAGAGAGGAAAAAGCTGAGGACTTGGGGAAAAGAGGAGGTCCCTGATTGGGGGTGGGTAAGAAAACAGACACGGACAAGGGAGCCTCCAGAACACTACAGAGACCCTATGGGAGCAAATGAGTGTGGAGCGGGGGAAGGAGGAAAAGGGTGAGGCGGGGACTCCCAAACCTCTACGCAAATACCAGTGGCTGTGTTTATAGGCAAGGCCATAAGGATGCGTCTGCACTTGGAAGAAATAGAAGCCAATTCTGAATAGGATAAAACTCCAAGTCTTTACAGAGCTGGCAGCAACCTTGTTGCAGCAAGAACCGTTTAAGCTGTTTTGCATCTAGACTCTAACCCACCCCCTTTTAGCATATAGAAAACGTATTCATGGCTGAACTGCTTCCTTGTTTTATGTGTTTTTAGGAAACTTTCTTCAGTGGTATTTTCAAAGAATATAGTTGAGTGTGTGTGTGTGTGTGTGCGCGCGCGCACGCATATGGGTGCATGCAATTTCATCTTGTTTAAAGTTTCAGCTGGGAAAATTAAGCCATACAGATTCGTAATGGAAAGAAATGCTCACTCTCATAATAATCTGATGTGGCACAGGAGCAGGCAGTGGATCTGTTACACGTTTTATGTGTGTTTGTCAGGCAGCGCGTAATTGACATTACAGCGAACACTGAGGAATTCTTTCTCCCACCAGATCTCTCCTCATTAATTGCACTTAACTTTCACGGAAAAAATTTTCCTTGAAGTGTTCCATGATCTGAGTCATACTTGGAGTGAATCTTTTGGGGAAAAAGTGAGCTAAAATTGCTTTAACTGTTTTTGACTGATGGGATGTTGGAAAACACAGACACACACACACACACACATTTTTCTCTCTTCTTTAAAAGAGAGGGAGGAAAAAAACCACTGACCTATTTTTACACTCACGCAAGTCACTAGCAGTGGAGCTGTAAACTCCAAACTTGGCAAGGCTGGGGCTGACATCTTTGAAGAGGCAAACCCAGCCAGCTCAAAAGAAAAAGACCACAGACATCACAAAAGTTTAAAATCCTGCATCTGAGCCTACAGAGGGAAATATTTCCTATCCAGAATTTCAGCAAACCTCATTATAGCAGCCCCACTAAAAAGCTTCAGGGATATTGCCAACTGCCATTTCTTTTCATTTAAAACAAGGCTGAAAAAAAAAAAAAAAAAAAAAAGAAACAGAAAGCAAAGCAACATTTATCACCCAGCAGCACAATGAGAAATTAGCAAACTCCTAAGCCTGAACTTCAAAGACCTAAGCTCCCGCAGACACCTTCACTGACTCCGGAGACAATTGCCAGAGTTTTTCAGGATTGATGTGGGTATTTAAATCCGCATTTGAAGACAGAGATAATACAATTTCAGGCACTGGGGAGCTGAATATCAAGCCTGTGAGAGGAGTAAGGAGAACAGAAGATCGTATTCCCCACAGTGCACCTTAAAATTCAAACACAACAGATCTCCTATTAAAAAATAGTTCAGTTTGCCAGGTGCAGTGGCTCACACCTGTAAACCTAGCACTTTGGGAGGCTGAGGTGGGTGGATCACTTGAGGCCAAGAGTTCGAGACCAGGCTGGCCAACCTCATCTCCACTAAACATACAAAAATTAGGCCGGGCGTGGTGGCTCACGCCTGTAATCCCAGCACTTTGGGAGGCCTTAGCAGTTGGATCACAAGGTCAAGAGATCGAGACCATGCTGGCCAACATGGTGAAACCCCGTCTGTATTAAAAATACAAAAATTAGCCGGGCATGGTGGCGGGCACCTGTAGTCCCAGCTACTCAGGAGGCTGAGGCTGGAAAATTGCTTGAACCCAGGAGGCAGAGGTTGCAGTGAGCCGAGATCACACCACTGCACTCCAACCTGGTCACAGAGTGAGACTCTATCTCAAAAAATAATAATAATACAAAAATTAGCCAGGTGTGGTGGCACGTACCTGTAGTCCAGTTACTTAGGAGGCTGAGGCACAAGAATCACTTGAACCTGGGAGGCAGAGGTTGCAGTGAGCCAAGATCGCACCACTGCACTTCAGCCTGGGCGACAGAGCGGGCCTGTCAAAGGAAAGCTCTAAAAACAAGGCTCAGCTATCCCCAAGGACAAACTGTGATGCCCACAACCTCACAAGAAAAAGTTAGACTTGACCTGGCTTATCTATAAGGGATGTGCTCGGTCCATGCCAGCTGTGGGGCTAGAGGAGACTTCCCCATATGCATAGGGTTTGGAGTGAGCTACACACCCTGAGGAGACAAAAGGCCAGGAAGTCAACAGAGCATGGGATTTGGAATCACAGGACCCAAGTTCAACATCCAGCTCTGAAAATTATTGCTATTGCAAGTTACTTCTTCCAGTTTCAGGTTCTTCTTTGCAGGGCTGTGGTGAGACCTGGCACAAGTATGTGTCCAATAAGCAATTCCTGCATGTAAAAATAATAGTAGTAGAGGCACCTGAGCCACAGGGTCTGCCTCTGCCATTTATTTCTTGTGTTTCAGGCAACCCCAGCTTCTTCGGGCCTCAATTTCCTCATCTGTGAAATGGGGGTGATGATGATGGCGACAATGATGACAGCTACTCTATCTAAAGCACACTCCTGTGTGTTCCCATGCATTCCCTGCTGGTTCTTGGGGGAGCTTCCATTATATGCCACATGAATATGTAATGTGTAAAACACATATTAATCCACATTGCGTAAGTATTTACACATCTCCAATGATGTGAGTGTGTCGGGGGCTGGTTCTCTCTCCCAGTAAGCCAACAGCAGGGCTCCCCCTGATCTAGTTTGAATACGGGCACTGACAAAGACTCTTGCATTTGAGCAAAGGCTCAATGCAAGCCTTTAGGCTCCTCTGAGTCCTCTACTCAACTAGGTATGACTTTGGGCTTCACTCTGTCTTTGTAGAATCCAGTTTGAGCAAGAATCCTATTGTCAGTTTAGCAACAACTCCCCACCCTTGGAATCCAATCACCCTGGGTATCTTCTCAGCCTGGCCTGCCCGCAGCGAGAATTCTGTGGTCAGTCTAGCAAAAATGCCTCCTCTTAGTAATTTTCCATCCGCGGACACCCACTCTGCTCCTGGGCTATGAATCCTCACTTGTCCCTGTTGGACTCGGTTGAGTCAGTCTCTCTCCCCACTGCAAGACCCCACTGCAGTGGTCCCGAGGGCTACTGTGATCCCCCAGTCAATAGAGTCTGCCTTACCATCTATAACAAGTATCATGAGTAATTTTTTCTTTGACAGCACCCCAAAGTCACGGGGCCCTCTGAGGCCAGAGCATTCAGCAGCACCAAATCCCAAGGTAGCAAGGGGACATAATCGTTATCATTGGTTACTGGCCCACTGGAGTTTGTAATCACAGGAACCACGTTCAAAGTCCAGCTCCTGGCAAGAGCTGATCTCCTGGAACAGCCTCAAAGAGGGCCCCTCCCCAGCACTCTCCTCACTGCCCTTCCCTACCTTGGAAACATCTTCTGGCCTCAGATCTCCTCCGCATCCTCAGTTCATTATGTGGCCCTGCTCCAGCCCTGGGTTCTTTCCAAATTCTCCCTCCACCTAGACCAGCTGCTTGTCCTCCCAGGAGGGCCCTGACTCAAAGCCTGTGGCGTCAGGTCTGGGGGTTGTGAACCCGTTGTTCCCTAATCTCCCGTTACAATCTGTCTCGAACACATTGTCCCTGAAGCCATTATCATCCATTTCAAACAGAATTTATTAAGTGGGAAGAGACGCTCTGAGACTCTCAGGCAAATTCCATTTCTTTGGTGTGGAAAGAAAACAGTCACTCGGGGCAGCCTGGTTTCCATCCACTACAGTGCCAAATGCCTTTGCCTTCTTTCCTGAGGGCCTGAGATCAGAGAGAGCAGCAGCCGGCCTTGTCAAACTCGGGCCCTTCAAGTAACTTCCAAAACCTCCAGGGGTGTGGCCAACGTTGTTGAGAATGGGAATATCTGCAGAGGACCTTAGGGCAAGCCTCTCCAAAACTGAGAAAGTACAAGGTGTGGGGCATGCCTTTCATTTCCATTCTAGCCCCTCCACAGGTACATGGGGAGCCTTGGCTGTGGGCGACCCCAACACTGTGCTAAGGCTGGCATAAGGGAACGCGATGGGCTCCCAAGCAGCCTTCAGTTTACAGGCGTGCGCCTAGCGCCTGCCGTGCACAGTGTGGTATATTAGGCACTGTGGGGGTGGGGCTGGGGAAAAACAAAACTCAGACCGTAGGCGTGCACCAGCATCAACTGGAGAAGACAAACATATGCGCCACAGTTAATTAGCCCTACAAAACAGCACCGGCTAATGAAGTGGCACTGGAAATAATGTGTGTGATATATTTACTGTAATTTAGTTTGGTTTTTGCCAGAATAACACAAGCTCAGACGTGCCAGGAAGAAGGACGTGAGTTAGTCCTGGAAGGGTAAGAACGCTTTAGATCCACCGGGGCTCCCCCTGGGCACCTCCGTAGTGCCGGGGCGTCCTCACATTGCCCGTGACCCAACACAGATCTCACTCCAGTCTAAGGATTAGTAATGTAATCATTGCCAACGTTTTCCCAAGGAGATGGAAGGAAGTTTTTCTCACAACTGAAACAGCAAAAGCTTCCCCCAAACCCCTTTCCACTATACAGCTCTGACCTCTCTGCTCCCGCAGCAGTGGTCTCATCCACCCCCGACACCCCCAAGACCTCCTCTTTGCGTTCTCCAAACTTCCAAGCCATCTTTCATTTCAGAATCCCATTCCCTTTAGCTTTCAGTCGGTTCAGCAGTGGCTGGCCAGGCCAGAACCAGGTATGGTGGGTGGAATTGTGTCCACTACAAAAGTCATTTGCTGAAGTTCCATGTTCCTCAGAATGGGACCTCATTTGAAGATAAGGCTTTAGAAAGGTAATCAAGTTAAAAGGAGGCCATTACTAATCTAAAATGAATGATGTCCTTATAAAAAAGAGAAATCTGGAGAGAGCCACACACACAGAGCGCCGCATGAAGACACATGAAAACGGTCGACTACCAGCCAAGGAGAGGGGCCTGCAACAGATTCTCCCTCATAGCCCGCAAAAGGAATCAAACTGCCAACATCTAGATCTTGGGCTTGCAGCCTCCAGAATTGGGAGGCCATGGGTTTCCGCTGTGTAAGCCTCCCAGTCTGTGAGACTTTGTTACAGCTGCTATAGGAAGCTAATGCACCCCTCCAGGAGACTGGCTGTGTGCAGGAAGCTTCAACTCACATGCTAAGGTGTGAGGGGGGCATGGCAGGTGCTCCAGGAAGGGGAAACGGCAAAGCAAAGGCACGAAAGCAGGATATTCAGGGAGGCCAGCAGCCTGGCTCTGGAGAGGAGTTTGTGATGAGGAGCATATGATAGCAAGGTGGCCAGGCCAGGTCAAGTACAAACAGGGCTAGATGCTGAATTTAGGTGTGACATGTATTGCAATATTCATTTCTTCTTTGTTCCACAGAGATTGCAGGCAGCAGGTTAGCCTTTCCGGGTGCTATAAAGAGTCATTTCTCTGGGGCCCAGACTTCAGTCTGAGTGTCTTCACAGCAAATGTGTCCTGTGGGTGGTACCTCTTGGTGTCATATCCTCCACCCCATGCCGATGGCTCCCTCCGCAGCACTCAGCTCTGTGCACATCTTGGCATTGTCTGGGTCTGCCTCTCTCTGTTTTCCCTGTGGCCTGGTGTCCCTCTGCGGTTGCCCAGTCACACACTCTGCATGGGGGGAGGGCCACACACCGTGGACAGCAGTGGAAAGAGCACTGGGCTTAGAGTCAAGGGACTGGGCTGAAGGAGTTTGGGAAGTGCCACCCAAACACGGTATTTGAACTTGAACTGAAGGCACTGGGCAGCACGGGAGGCAAGCGAAGGTTTGCTCTGGGCTGCCTTTGTCTGCCTAAAGACAGATCCTCCAAAGGGACCTCAACTGTTGTGAATCCCCTCCCCATTCATGAGCCAGGGGAGACTCGCATCACAGCAGAGGGGACTGGAGGTCGATGCCGTGCCCAGGCTTTGTCATAGGCTACCCACATTCCCCCAAGGGCCCATTCATCTTTCCCCAAATCGTTCATTCTTCCCATGGCACCTCCATCCCCTCTCCCGCCTCCGCAGTGAGTAAGGCGCATAAGCTTCTAGGTCTCTCATTGGTGTGGGGATATTCACTTTTCTTTCTCATGATGCATCCATGTGCCTAATAAATGTGGTCACCCTTCCTCCCGCTAATCTGCCTGCTGCCAGCTTATTCCATAGACTCCATTATGGAGCACTCAGACGGTAAAGCTTCCTCTCTTCCACGGAGCCTTGCTGAGCCTCAGTTTCCCTATGAGGCAGGCATACTTAACCATCTCATTTCAGGCTGGATATTCATTCTAAGGCTACACATGAATATGAGAATATTCAGGTCTTTTAGGTTGAATATTCTAGGAATCTTAAACGATGGGTACTTCTTAGTGGAAGCGGTATTCTGACAAACCAATGGGGCAGGGAGGGTGGGAAATGGTGTATTATGGTCACTCTGGGATCCCAGGCAAGGTAATCCCAATGGAAGCTCAGGCTTTTGGGGCGGGCTTTTTTTTTTTTCTTCCTATGTACGAATGGAAACATGAAGCAGATTCGCAGTATCTCCCAGGGAACTGGACAGTCTACTCTGGGGCCGGCGCAGGAGAGATGACCCCTGGCCGCCTCCCAGGAGCGCTGGCTGCGGCTCGACCCGAGGGGGCGTCCTCTCGAGCCTCTGCAGCCACTCTTCTCACCGCCCCCAGATGGCGCTGCAGGACCACAGCCTCGAGGCTCCTCCGCCCCAGGTTCCCGCCCGGCCGCTCCAGACCTGCCTGGATTTACTCCCTCCAGCGGGAGGAGGCACCAAGAGGCAGACGCGTAAATTCCAGGCCTGGCCTTCTTCCAGCGCTCCAAAACCTTCTGGAGCCTTCTCAATCAATAGATTCAAAGGCTTTTAGCGTGTCCCTGACACTTGACGTCAGAGGTGACACGGGTCTGTGAGCCTGGCTGCTGGAATTCACACTCAGCCAACACCCAGCTCGGGGCTATTTCCCTTGAGCCTGTCCCAGCGCCCGGAGGGGCCTCTTTCCCTCATTCCTCCCCCTTCTAGAAACCCTAGACACAGCGCCAACACCACACCCAGAGGCGCCGGCCTCAGGGGAGAAACCCCTGTGAGGCGCAAGCTCACAAAACACACAACAAACAAAACGCCAACAGAAACCACAAAAACAGTCTTCATAGATGGAGCCATCTGGCTGGTGACACAACCACCGCCAGCACCTGCACCTGCGGTCCGTCCCTGTTCCCCCACACCACTCAGGGGACCCACACACACCCCACACACGCCACAGCACACACAGCACACACACCACACACAGCACACTGTATACCCACCACACACACGCACACACACCCAGCACACAACACACACACCACACATACACAGCACACACCACACTGTATACCCACTGCACACGCACACACGTCCAGCACACAACACACACACTACACATACACAGCACACAACACACTGTATACCCACCACACACCACACACGCACACAGCACATACACCACACACAGAGCACACACAGCACACATACATAGCACGAACATCACACTGTATACCTACCACACACACAACACACACACCACACTATATACCCACCACACACAGTACACACACCACACACAGCACACACAGCACACATACACAGCACACACACCACACTGTATACCCACCACACACACACCACACACACAGCACATACACACACCCAACCACACACAGTAAATCACACTGTATACCCACCACACACACCCCACACAGAACACACACACCACACTGTATACCTACCACACACGCACCTCACACACGTCACTCACAGCACACACGCCACAGCACACACACCACACACACACCACACACACCACACTGTATACCCACCACACACACACCACATGCACACACCACACACACACATCACACACGCCACAGCACACACAACACACACAACACAGCACACACGCCACACTATATACCCACCACACATACACACCCCACACACAGCACACACACCACACTGTACACCCACCACACCTACCACACATGCAGCACACACACGTCTACACACCACACACGCCACACCATGTACACCTCCCACACACAGCACACGCACCACACTGTATACCCACCTCACACACCCCATACAACACACACACAACACACACACACAACACACACACCACATACAGCAAACACACCACACTGTATACCCACCACACACACCCCATACAACACACACACAACACACACAACACATACAGCAAACACACCACACTGTATACCCACCACACACACACACCACACACAGGTCTACACACCACATACCGTACAGTATACCAACTACACACACTACACACACCCCACATACACACAAACCACACACACCACACATCTACACACCATATACCACACAATATAACCACTACACACACTGTCTACATGCACACCACACCCACACACCTACACACCATGCACACACATCTACACACCACATACTACACAATATACTCACTACACACACCACACACACCCACGTACATATGACATACCCACACGCTGCACCCACACATCTACACAACACCCACACCACAATGCATACCCACCACACACACCATATACACACCACATACATCACACCACACACAGTCCACACATACGTCACACATATGTGTCTACATACCAATACCACACATTATACCCACTACAGACACCACATATATACCACATACATCACAACACACACACAACACACACACGTCTACATACCACACACACACCACACAGCACACCCCATATACACAGCCACACATCTACACACCACACATCATACAATATGTACCCACCACACACACCACAGACCACACACTACACCACACATACACAACTACCCATGCCACACTTACACATCTGCATGCCAGACACCACACAATATATACCCACCATATATACCCCTCACACACACCACACAGTACATACGCACCACATTCACACCACACCCCACATACTCACACCCATGCCACACCCACATACCTCCACACCACACCGTACCCACCACACTGTCACCACACCCCACATCCACTCACACCTCACACCACACTCACCCACTGCACAGTGTCTACCCACCATGCACAACACACCCACATACACACCAACACCTCGTGCCACACCCGCATATCTACATACCACACACCATGCAATACATACCCACCACACACAATACACATACACCAAAACACACAGTGGACACACACCACACAGTGGACACCCACCACACACACAATACACGTGCACCACACCCTGCACACACACGCCACAGATCAGCCTGGAAGCATGATCACAGAATGGGACCCCGTGGTGAAATCCTCGCTGATCTAGAAACAGCTGCACGGCCACCCTTCCCAGGGAGAGTCCCAGGCCCCCAGGAAGAGCCCCAAGACGCAGCCCGGCCCATGCTTACCTGCAGCCCAGCAGCAGCAACACACCTGGAGGCAGAGAGAACTTTGGAATATGCTAGAAAGCCAGTAAGCGCACGTCTCCTCAGAACTTTGCCACTTTTGTCAAGAGTTCCATGCTACTTTATGAGGTAATGGAAAGACAAAGTTAAAGCTGACTGAGGTCAAGCTACATCTTTTACATGTTAAGGACCCTCATTGGACCCTGGCCCTGGCTACTCACAAGGGAGACTTTTCCTCCCTGTCCTGTGGGCCTGTGTGAGGCAGGCATGGAGCTTGGCCTGGGCACTGGTCCTCCCCTCCCAGGGGTGTGAAGGCAGGATCCACGGCCCTGGCAGAGTGAGGCTGGGGCCAGCATTGGAGCCTGAGGGGCAGGAGACCCCAGAGAGTCCCCATGGAGCATTGGGCATTGGGGTCAGAGCCCGTGGCCTTCAAGCCTGGTTGCTGACACCACTGCTGCTCAGTACAGCCAAGGTGGTGCACGAATCCAAGAGAAAATGTGGACAGAGAAGCTCAGTCCTGCGGGCCAACCCCAGGGAATGTGCTCCCTGGAGAACTGGGAGGCCTGAGCCCTGTCCTGTGGCTGGGGACAGTCCAGTCTGCGATGCAGCAGATGCTGGGGGCCTCACGGAGGGCTCTGAACTGAGGGTCCTTTCCACCCCTAGCCCAGCCTCAGGTCCAAGAAAAGAAGGTGCCCAGTGACCCCACACGAGCTCTTTCCTGGGTGCACGAATTTCATGCAGTTATATTAAAATAGAAATACTCAAAGCCACCTGGACCCAACTGACTAGCTGGGCATTAACATGGTGCCTAGGTAGGTAGGGCCTTCCTGGATTCAAGCTGTTGGACCCTGTTTCTCAACAGTGCTTACTTACACAAGCAACTAGGGATTGGCCCCCAAAATGAGGATTGCTGGGACTTGCAAATGATAATTGTCACCAAATAGGGTCTGGATAATTAGAACGGAAGATGATTAAAAGCGTGATGAATCTTGGGAGTTTAAAGAGTCCGGCCTCTCCGCGAGTATAGGAATTCATTCTCATTCTCCAGGCAGGGATGATCTGGCCTCTGTGTGAACACTTCTAGGGACAGGGCGCCCTGTTTTGGAAATCAGCCCACTCCAGTGTTAAAGAGTTTATTCTTCACTCCTGCGTGGGTGTAAAGTCTGCCTTCTGAGACTTTGGCCTGCGGATCTGAATTCCACCTCTGAACCTCCAGAGAGGAGCCTTCGCCTCCCACTCAGCAGGTCACCCATGTCTCCGTCACTGACCGCTGTCTGCAAAGGGGCTGTTTAAGAGGGCAAGGGTGAGCTGGCAGCTACTTGGATCAAGGCAACCTGCCACACTCATTCCTGGGAAATCACCAGAGCACATGGCCCAGGCTGGAGGGCAGATGTTTGAGCCTGTCAGAGTCTGTGCATTGTCAGGATCCAAAAGCCTGGGACTGCAGAGGAGAGGTTCACAGCTGCTGTGCACCCCTCCCCATGTGGAAAGGCAGACATCAGGGGCCTGTGGCCCTCACATAGCATGCATGGTCTCCAGTGGCGGCCTTGGACCCCTCCTCCCCTGTGATCGGGTCCAGCAAGAGGCAAGGCTGTACCCCTTGCCCCTGCCTCGAGCCATAGAAGGAGCAGCAGTCCTGGGCTCAGTCTTTAGCCGTCTTGGCAGTTTCTTCTTTCTCATGGGGAAAGCCAGCGACCACACCGTAAAGCAGAGCTGATGAGTCTCCTGAACAGTAGGCACTCATGTGGGATAGAAGCTTCAACTCTCCTCTCCCTGACGATCTTCAATCATCCATGTCCTGGTTGTACCACGGTTGGCGCCAGCACAGCCCTGCAACAATCCTGCTTCTGCTCAGGACTCCACTGCCTGCTGCTCCTAAGCCCCTCTGCCAGCTGCACTGCCCAAGCTGGAACCTGGCTGGGGGCCTCCCTCCTCCTTCTGGCCTCACCTCTTCAGGTGATCCACCCTCAGCCTCCCAAAGTGCTGGGATTACAGGTGTGAGCCACCATGCCGGGCCTGAAGGCCTCATAAATATTTATTCCATTCCCTCCCTGTCCCTTGCAGCTCTGCTGAAGGATTAGCATGTTGTGGGGGCTTCTGGAGGAAGAAACGAGGGGAACAGAATGCATCGCTGCCTGGAGTGCGGGGCCCCTATGCAGCATGGAGTGAGAGTCGGATGGGCGCCTCCCTGTGCATGTCCCATCCCTTCCCCAGAGCAGCTACAGACATTACCTCATCTCTCTAAGAGTCTCTGGCACAGGAGGGGAAAGTGGCTCTTCTTCCCCTGCTCCCCACACCCAGCCCCGTGTGGCGCCAGGAAGGCAGGCAGAGCCTGGCAAGGCAGAGCAGGCAGCCCAAGGGTGCTCACAGGACAGAGTAGAACCCATCCCCATATATGGCTCCAGAGAAAGGGTCCCCTGGAGCCCTAGCCAGCCCCTGCTTCTCAGGGGTGTGAGGTGGCCCTCTGGGGCTGAGGCCTGCTGCACCCTCTGCCTCATGGCCAGGGCAAGGGTCCTGGGCCCGGGGATCTGCTGGCCTCACTTCTGTTCCCCTGCAGCCTAGCCTTCGTGTCCGGCCTAGCTGTGTGTCTGTGGGGCTCTCCCTGTCTACCTCTGTAGCCTCCAAGGAGGACTGCTGGATTCATTTTGGTGTCTCACAGCCTCTACTGCAGGCAATGCCTTTTATATAATACTTGTTCAATGAGTGAGAAGTTAAATGAAAGAATTAGAGCTTCGTAGCGTGGAGTGATGGGGAAGGACCTTAACCTTGCCTAGAACCCAGGAGTTAGACTCCAGGCCAGAGGCCTTGCCACACCCAGCCCCGCCATTCATAGCTTCAGCCACAGACCCTGTGCGAGGCACAGGTACCGACAGATGGCCACGAGGGGCGACACTCATCCCCAGCTGCCCTCAGGTTGCACACTCAGGGCTGGGCGGGCCACCTCTCTCCCTGTGGACGTGGAGTGGCCCGCACAGAAGGATGGAAGGGAAGGGTTCCTGGAGCAGAGCCCATCACTTGCTGCAGAGGCATCCCCTGAACTGGCCTGCTGTGGGGTTCCTTCCTTTCCCAGGGGCTATTATTGGTATTTCCCACTCATCTTCAAGAATGAAAAGGAATATTTGAAAACCACAAGAAGGGGAGGGGGCGTGGGGAGAAGTTCCCTAAGCCGACTCCTGGAAGTCACTGATCTCCCAACAGGAAAGCTGGTCTTTCCTGTTTAGACATCGTGTCTGGCAAGAGGAAATGAAGACCAAAGTAACAATAATAATTACATAAACCTATGATATGTTAACATCACTAGTATCAAAAATGGTTCTGTTTGCAAAGGGCCTGCCAGGCACACCAGGGCACACAACCTGATGGTGGGCTGCTGTGGTCAGAGGAGGAGCTGTGGAATTTGGAAGGCTTGACTAGGGACACACACGCCTGGGGTAACCTTCAGGGTCAGGGGAGCGTGACTTCAGGTAGAAGGAGAAAGTAGCATGAACTAGCAGAAGGATTGTGGGCTTTGCTCTCTGCGCAGGTTCAAATCACAACCCCAGCTCCTGACAGCTGTTTCACTTTGAACTAGCTGCTCGACTTCTCTGTTTCAGCCTCCTTGATACCAAGAGGCAGGTCATACCAAGCTCACATTGGAGCTTTGTGGGATGAGAAACTAGCAGCATGCCTGACACATATGACCCTACCCTTGGACGTTTATGAGCCATAGCGAGCCAATGTAAAGAAATACATAAGCCAAAGGCACAAGCCGTATTTAAAACTGAGAAGAGGAAGGTTGGGACAAGTGTCCAAACGACTTAGTTTCCAATGGGAGAAAACATCTCATATAGGGGCCACTTGATTCCCTGGCTTTGCCCAGAGAATCCCTCAGGCCTTCAGTCAGTGCCAGCAGGAAGGCATCTGCCTGGGGTGGCCTGCAGTGCCAGCCTCACACCGCGCCACGCGTGTGTGTGCCCAATGCAGGTTCTCAGACATGTTGGCTGAGAGCTGGCTCCATACCGGGCAGCATGCTAGGCATATGTCTGTATATTCCAAAGGAAGGGGGAAAAGAGAATGTGAATGGCTCCAGGGAATCCAGCGCTGGCTGGGAGGAACAAGGTATCAGCTATTCCTTATCTGTGGAGAGTGGTCATTTCACTAGCATTTCAGCTAACAGTACCCCCAAGGGACTTCTAGTTAAGTACCAGAAGGCACCCCCTGAGTGTTAGGATTGTGCGCAGTCTTTTTTATTTTTTTTCAATTCTTTCTGCATGTTTCAACTGAAATCATGTTTATAGAATGAACCAATAAAGAAGGAAACTGAAGCACACTGGGAGGAAGACTGCCCCAAATTGACACAGCAAGTGATTTGCAAATCCGAGAGTGAACCTAGAGAGCTTGTCAATGTCCAGCTAATTCAGGTGAATATCTCCTGTCCATTCATTCTGCAGGGTTGCCTTGGCTGAAACCGCCTTTGCAAAAATCACAACTGAGAAGATTATGACAGTGAAAGATATCAGACCTAACTGACCCCATGTTGCTTCCAACCTCTAAACGGTCCTTGTTCATTCCTGGACATAGTCCGAACCAGCTTTGGGAAGGAATTTAGTTTATAGTTTAAATAATAGCCCTTCCAAAAAAGCTAAACTGTTCTTATAAAACAAATGAAAGACCACCAGCCACCAAGTCAGGAAGAGGAGGGCTGGAATTCTAAATACTCCCAACCATTATTCCGGAGGTCATAACATTTGCAACTTCCCCAATTACTTTCGGAGGTAACATCACTATTGTGAACCTAAGATTGGCCTTTTGCAATGAGTTTTCAGGTGCATTTCTAACAACTGGATGACCCCACCTGGACCTTCCAACCAGTTCTGTGGCCTCTACCCGGGAACTGACTCAGCAGAAGAGAACTGCTTCGTCACTCTGTCATTTCATTGCGGAGCCAACCAATCAATATTCCCAATTCACTGGCCCCCTACCCACCAAATTATCCTTAAAAACTCTGATCCCCAAGTTTCTGGGGAGACCGATTTGAGTCATAATAAAGTTCTGTTCTCCTGCACAGCCAGCTCTGCATAAATTACTCTTTCTCGATTGCAATTCCCCTGTCTTGATTAATCGGCTCTGTTTAGGCGATGGATAAGGTGAACCTGTTAGGCAGTTACATGGCTTTTTAATCTAACACTTGTTTTTATTTAACTGTGTCTGATATCTTCATGAGACAATTAAGACATAAAAATGTGTTTACTGAACCTAAGAAACTGTGAAACAATGTATCTAAACAAAAAGCTCATTGTTGAACTATAAATTTTTAACACACTGCTGATGAACCAACAGCCTTTTTAACAAGGACATTGAATAAACAAGCAGTGGAGTTTAGAGCAGACATTCACCCAGGCGCACGCTCCTCATTTGCAGGCTGCCAGGGGACACGAAGCGTCCACACCCCCACCCACATCCACAAATACTCGCGGCCCCCACAGGACAAACATGTCACAATGGCCCTGCACAGCCCATGACTGCGCTGTCATTTGCTGCCTTCTCAAGCCCACAGAAAGCAAAATATCTCTTTCTAAAGAAAGAAGTGACCGCCAAGCATGGGGTGTTGGAGTCTTGCCGCTCCTGCAACTGTGGTCACCACTCCAGGTGCTGTCTGTCTCCCAGGATCTCGGTCACCTCTGGTCACTCAGGCCCCTCCCAACCACCACCACCCCCTGACCCCCGCATCTCCCACACACACCCTGCTAGACCCTGCAAACCAACAGCGTCATTCAGCACACCAGGGGCTCCACCAAAGCCAGGAAGTTTGCTCTCCCTTCACTTCTATTTTGGGAACTTGGACTCAGCCCTGGAATTTTACAAGCCTGGGAGGAATTGGCTGGGCCTTAGCACTTTCCTTTATCCTTGCCTCCTCTCCCCACAAAGCCCCTTTTCCTCCAGATCCCCAGGACAGAATGCACAGCACCCTTGGGCAGCAGGCGGGCTGCAGAAAGGGGACAGGCGGGAGGAGCAAGGCCGCAGCCCTAAGCTTTCCAGGGAGAATCTAAAAACTTTGTGATTTTCTGCAGCAAAAGTGTAAGGTCTGTAATCTCCTTGACTAGAATATCTGGGAAGATTTCCTTAGCCAATACGAGGGCAAAATACACTGCCTTCTTGACCGGGAGTGGTGGCTCATGCCTGTAATCCCAACGCTTTGGGAGGCTGAGGCAGGTGGATCACTTGACGTCAGGAGTTCGAGACTAGCCTGGCCAACATGGTGAAACCTCGTCTCTACTAAAAATAGAAAAACTAGCCAGGCATGGTGGCAGGCGCCTGCCATCCCAGTTACTCTGGAGGCTGAGGCAGAAGAATCACATGAACCCAGGAGGCAGAGGTTGCAGTGAGCTGAGATCGTGCCACTGCACTCCAACCTGGACAACAGAACAAGACTCTGTCTCAAAAAAATAATAAATAAATAAATAAACAAACTACCTTCCATAGAGACAGGCTCTTGGCTGTAGAAATAAACTGTACCGGCCGGGCGCCGTGGCTCATGCCTGTAATCCCCGCACTTTGGGAGGCCGAGGCGGGCGGATCACAAGGTCAGGAGATCAAGACCATCTTGGCTAACAGGGTGAAACCTCATCTCTACTAAAAATACAAAAAATTAGCCGGGCGTGGTGGTGGGTGCCTGTGGTCCCGGCTACTCAGGAGCCGAGATTGCGCCACTGCACTCCTGCTTTGGCAACAGAGCAAGACTCGGTCTCCAAAAAAAAGGAAAAAAAAAAAAAGAAATAAATTGTACCATGATTACTTGTTTATTACCTACTCCCCAACTAGTGTGTGGTTTCCACTGGCCCTGGGATGTTTGTCTAACTCACCGCTCTGTGGCCAGCAGAAGGAACAGAGTACCTGGACTGTGGATTAAGTTCATAGTGGGTGCTCAATAAATGTTGAGTGAATGAATGGATGGATGAAGACATGGGTGGACATAGAGCACTCCTATTACTCCATCTCACAACTGTATGTCCTCAGATACAGGACACAAAGGAAAAGAATGGGAATGGATCTATGCAAAGCACCCCCTCTACCAAGACTTAAGGGGTAAAAGTCTAGCTCCTACTGACCAAAACCCCGAGCACACCATCTTCACATGCTTGCTTTAGTTCCATAAACTGTGTCAAGGCAGGATGAATTGAATCGAGAGAGACTTGAGCTAGACATTTAGAAGAATTTATGGTCACTCCTCTAACATGGCTGCTATGTGGGTGACACACGTTTACCACTGACGGGGCCCTACAAGAACCTCAGGGACGTCTAATGGCAGAATCTTTGTGTTAGGAGAAGCACCACTAACCAAGTTTATAGAGATCACGTATTTCCAGCATCCCAGATTCAGACTGACTTCTTCTCTGCTTGGCAAGAATCATAGAAATTTAGAGCTAAGAATAAGGTTTTTCACCTTCAGCACTATTGACATTGGGGCTGGATCATTCTTTGATGTTGAGGGCATCCTAAGCATTGCAGCATGTTTAACAGCGTATCTAGCCTCTACCTACTAGATGCCAGAAGCACCCTCCTCCCTCAGTTGTGACAACCAAAAAATGTCTCCAGACATCACTAAATGTCTTCCAGGGGAATAAAACTGCCCCCGGTTAAAAACCACTGAGTTAGAGAGAATTTAAATAACTTTACTCTACAGATGGGGAAAGGGAGGTCTGGAGAGATGGAATGAGTTGCCAAATGCCATAGTAAGTAGCCCAGGACCAGAATTCAGGGGGCCAGAAAAAGCACCTCTCCTTTGTGTGATAGTACCTAGGACGTGGTAGATGTTAGAGAAACGTCTGTTGTCTGGATGAATGCAATAGCGCACTCACCAGACCTGCATTGTTTGTTCTCAGGAAATAGGATGAGGACATTTCTCCTGCTTTATGGATGGTTGGGGTAAGATGAGAAAGACAGATGGCTTTCCCCTTAATGGAGATGCCATCATTCCCCTGAGGACTGTCCCTTACTTGAGATTACAAGAGTGGGTTGAAGAGTGAATCAAACCAGCTCTAGGCCCATGTATCACTTTGTTTGGGGTCTCAGAGGTGTTGCTTCAGTTAGACTAAACCTGGACTCCAGCATAGTAATTCTTAGAAGAATTGTCTTTTCTCAACACACCCTCCTGAGATTGCCCCTTTCCCTGTTTTATTGAGAACCTTTCCTATTTTTCTACCCCATGCCAAGTGTTTCGAGGTGTGGCAAATATTTCTGTTTCTTTCCCATCATGTAGAGTTGTTGCCAGGGCACTCACGGGAACTGCATTTCCCAGCTTCCCTTGCACCTCAGTAGGGCCATGCGAGGGTTCTCAGCTGTGGCAGATGCATGGAAGTAACAACTGGCACCTTCAGCCCAAAGGTAACATGGAGATGTCTCTTCCCCATGGTGCCTCCCTCTACCCACTGGCAGAATGCAGAGAACACCAAGGACTCACAGAAGGCACAGCCTCACAATGGAAGGAGCTTGGATCCCTGAATGACCATGTGGAAGGCTGACTGACCAGAAACATCCTCTTGGGACTGTGAAGTACACAAGAAATAAATTTTCATTGTGCTAAGGCCCTGGGATTTCAGGGTGTGTCTGTTACAGCAGCTAGCATTACCTTAACTAATATAGTAGGCCACTGGGAAAACACAACTCAGAGAGGGCATTTTGGATCTCAGATGATTTTGCTTAGGGGACCGTAACTGTCAATGCACCAGATGGAGGTGACTGTCAGGCCTGACACAGAGCTGCAGCAGCTCTCCCAGATGACAAGTTTCCTGCACCTAAAATGAGCTCCAAAGCAATTTCTGAGTGTATAATTCTAAGCAAGAAGACTTGTGAACAAGTCACTCAGTGGCATGCCCTTGTTTTGGGGAAATAAACCACCGATCCTGGCAATCCTATCCTCAAAAGAGCCCCTTCTCCAATTTTCTCTCTTCTATTCCAGAGGCACCCAAAAGCCAATGTTTGGCCAATTTCTTTACTGTAAAAATCTGTCGGTTGGAATGTACAGCCTTTTATGCTATTAAACAGAAAAATAATGATCTAGGCTTGTCTTTGTCTATTTCAGCCTCCTGAGAAGCTGGGACTACAGGCACGTGCCACCACACCCGGCTAATTTTTGTATTTTGTCCTTGTCTATTTCACCAGTACTTGTCCCAAGAATGAACGGGTACCCAATGTACACTGGTGTGACAAAAGGACTCACAAAGTTATCCCCCTGGCTGAGCAAGGAATGAATTAGCCCCAAAGCTGCCACCTGCTTCTACTTTCAGAACCAAATGAAGAACATTTGGATTACTATTTTTTTTTTTTTTTTTTTTTTTTGAGATATAGTCTCACTCTGTGGCCCAGGCTGGAGTGCAGTGGTTCCATCTTGGCTCACTGCAAGCTCTGCTTCCTGGGTTCAAGTGATTCTCCTGCTGGGATTAGCGGCGTGCGCCACCACAGCTAATTTTTGTATTTTTTGTAGAGATGGGGTTTCACCATGTGGCCAAGCTGGTCTCGGACTCCTGACCTCAAATAATCTGCCTCCTTCGGCCTCCCCAAGTGCTGGGATTAAAGGCATGAGCCACCGCGCCTGGCCTGGATTACTTTTAGAATAACCCTTTTCATTCTGCTTTCAAGCATACAGAAATATTGAGGCTCAATCTCAGAGTGCCCAGTTACTGGATAAAGAAAATATTTTCATAATCAAGAAAGACACATTCATTTTTGCCAGTCAGAAAACTCCTATATCAAATTGCACACATAAAAACTAGACTTCTGCTGAATGAAGTCTGGGCAGCCCAGGGTTGGCAAACCAAGCAGTCTTGGTTTCTGGTCTATTGAGTGCCACGTGGTCTGGCATCAGCAGATGTGGGAGATTTTTCTCAATGCAGATAGAACAATACCTTGTGAGACTATGGGTTGCCATAAACAGAGATTTTGTCCCCTCAATGCTCCCGTTGCCTGGTTCTCAATAAGTGTCTGCTGATTCAATGTTTGTCGCTCAGAACTGAGCTCATATCCTCTTCCCTCAGTCACACCACCTCATTTCAAACCAATGACCACTGGTACCATACGAGGGTATGGGGTAACCTGTCTTCCATACTTTAACCACTCCCAGACTGCCTGGTTATTCCCTTCTTAGCCCTTAGGATCTGATCACCTTCTTGGCACATATTCATTGATTTAACAAACATTCACTGAGCACCTACTATATACAAAGCTATGGAAATGAAGAATAAATAAATCAAATGGCTTTACCTTTCTGGAAACCTGCTGAGCATTATTTATAATCAAAGCTTTTTCCCTCTTTCAGCTCTGGCTTGATGCCATTAAGCCATCACATGTTCACCCTCTGGCTCTGCTTCCAGGCTTAATGACTGTCTTCTAGTGACCACTCAGATTCCTAAGCAGCCTGACTGTTACCGGAAAGGGGTCCCAATACAGACCCTAAGAGAGGGTTCTTGGATCTCACACAAGAAAGAATTAAGGGCAAGTCCATAAGTGAAAGCAAATTTATTCGAAAAGTAAAGGAATATAGAATGGCTACTCCATAGACAGAGCAGACCCAAGAACTGCTGGTTGCCCATTTTTATGGTTATTTCTTGATTATATGCTAAACAAAGGGTGGAGTATTCATGCTTCCCCCTTTTAGACCTTATAGGGTAACTTCCTGACATTGCCTTGACATTTGTAAACTGTCATGGTGCTGGTGGGAGTGTAGCAGTGAGGATGACCAGCGGTCACTCTCTTGCCATCTTGGTTTTGGTGGGATTTATCTGGTTTTTTTACTGCAACCTGTGTTATCAGCAAGGTCTTTATGGCCTGTACCTTGTGCCGACCTCCTGTCTCATCCTGTGACTTAGGAGGCCTAAGTGGCTAGGAATGCAGCCCAGCAGGTCTTAGCCTTATTTTACCCAGCCCCTATTCAAGATGGAGTTGCTCTCATTCAAGTGCCTCTGTCATGACCATAGAGAGAGAACTCTTCAGACTCTTCAATCCTTAAGGGTTTCATTCTGGTCTATACATCAACCTCTGTGAGCTTGGATAATGTGAGTCTGCCTCAAGAGACAGAGATATTCTTAGTGTGCTAACAGCAAGTTTCTTGGTATATGAGGCTGAGAGGTACAAAGTGGGATTATCAAATTCATTGAGAAGAGGCCCCTGTGGACCTTTCCTGAACTCATCCCTCCTCTTCACTTTGTACCTCCACAAACTGATCACAGTGGTCTCACGACTGAGGAAACACACAGTCATGTGGGGCATGCTCATTAATATGCATGGACAGACCTCAGAGCCTTCACACGCTGATGGATTGGACCTGCTTGGCCCTGGCCTCAACCCTGAAGGTGCTCAATAGATGTTTGTTCATGAGTAAAGCACTGATAAATGCCTGATTTAGAGCTTTAAAAAAAAACCAGAAGGTTAATTAAAAGGAGAACGTGCTTTCAATGACTTGAAAACAGTGAGTGCAAGACAATTAAATTAATCAGCCTCACTGTTTTTGTACTCAACAAAGTGTTTTAATTCAATTACTTCTACTTCTCTATTATCTCAATAGAAAGAGAGTTTTACAATAATTAACTTATTCTAAAAAATAAAATATCAGACAAATACTGAGCCAAAAAAAAAAAAAAAATGTGTGAGGAGGTACAGGAGAAGGTACGGAGTTTCCATGCAGCCATGCTTAGAGATGGCTCATCCACACACAATGTGCCGAGATCCAGTGATGCTAATTCAGTCTCAAGATCATCACAATGTTCTGTCTGTTTCTCCGAGTCTCCTCATTAATGGGCTAATCTTAGCCAGTGCTTGGACCTTAGCCAGAATCTAGGTTTAAGTGATTTTTAAAAATCATCCTTTTATGGAAATTCCATTTCTTATACAAAATCAGTGCTTCTTCTAAGGCCTTCCCCATTTCCTTGGAGCTCCACCCTCCCACTGCCTCTCCTCTCAGCCCAGGTCCAACTTAAGCCCACATCACAGATTCTCCTCTCTCAAGAGGTAAATGATGCCAGAGAGGAGGTGAGACTGAATCCTGGAACCATCTGGTCACTTGAAAATGCTGCTTATTTTCTATTTTTCTTTATCTTTTTCTTTAAAAAAAAAAAAAAAAAAAAAAACAAGAGACAAGATCTTTCTCTGTCACCCAGGCTGGGAGTGCAGTGGTGTGATCACAGCTCACAGAAGCCTCAACTTCCCCAGGTCAAGCAATCCTCCCACCTCAGTCTCCCAAGTAGCTGGGACTACAGGCAAACACCACCTTGCCCAGCTAATTTTTGTATTTTTTTGTAGATCTGGAATTTTGCCACGTTGCCCAGGCTGGTCTCAAATTTCTGGGCACAGGCAATTGCCCGGCCTCCCAAAGTGCTAGAATTATAGGCATGAGCCACTGCTCCTGGCCCACTTATTTTCATAATGGTATATTGTATAGTGGCAAGACTGAACAACCCACGTCTGCATAACATAGATAAAGCTAAGGAGGAATTCATCCATCTACGACCTGCCACAATCTTTTATGCCTCCTAGGAGATGGCATGGAAACCTAGGAGATGCTTCTGTGTACCATGAGTGCAGCACTGTGCTCCAGCATTTGGCCATTCATCTGTAGACTCCCTTCCCAGGCAAGCGGGGCTGCTGTTCCTGCCTGAACCAAGGTTCAGATGGGGCCAGGCTAACCTTTGGTGATGACTCAGGGAGCTGGGGCAGAAGCTTATGGTGGAGGACCTGAGAACCAACCGGAGATCTAGTTTCAGCTTTGAAGGATCTAGCGGAGGGGTAAAACACCCAATCCAGCATGGAGTCTTAACCCAGGTGGTCAGCTGAGGAGGATGAGCTAGAGGCACATCAGGAGAGGGACTGGAAGTCTAGGGGGACCTCTGGGCCCTTTATGGGTACTTTATGGGCAGATGAGCAGGATGGGCACTGAAGCTGGTCCTACTGTTCTACTGCGCCTGCCAGAAGTTGCCCTGCAGCTGGGCCTGTTAGGACACAAGACACAGCAGCGGCCTGGATGAGGACCTTTTACCACAGCTGCCCTGCTGCCTGGAAAACCAGAAAGAACCTGTTTCTCGTGTGTTCATATTCAAATTGTCAATGCTGGTGTTTCTTCTCCAACAAGATTATGAGCCTCTGAACAGCAGAGGACATGTTTTATTCATCTTCACATCAACCACTCAATAAACCTTTGTTGTGCAATAATAATTACATTAACAAGAAAGAGATGACAACTCCCCAAGTGTCAGGCACTTTGCTGGGTGTTTGCATTAATGATCATATTTACTTCTATGGACAATCATAGTCCGTGAGAATCAACGGCTCCATTTCAAAGACGAGAAAATTAAGGGTCAAAGAGGATAAGCAACTTGCCTGGGTCTTCCCAGTGGAAAGTGGCAGACCTTGGCTTTTTAAGCCAAATATATGTGACATTAAAATCAGGGCTTACTCCACAAAGGAATCTTATCTCCAACTCTGAGCAAAGGGATAAGGAACCAGGCTGTCTAGGGAAGTAACAGGGAAAGTTACAGCGAATGTGTCTTTTGAGAGGAGAGTCTGAGAATTTATGAAAACAGTCATTCCCCTGCTCTGAGAAATGTCTGGATACAGCATTAAAATAGCATGACAAGGAGAGCTTCACCTTGTCTCTAGGCCCCCAAACTGCCAAGGGATGGCTCATTTATGATCCAACTGAAAGTTACAGAATCATCATTTACCTTCATGGGAGAAACCTACATACCTGGAAATGGCTGGAGTGGGGATGGGAGAGGCTCCAGGTCACACACTCAGTTGCTCCCCACTTTGTGAAAGGGGGAGCAGCCGTCTCTAGTGAGCAGCTGAGGGGCTAAAAAAAAAAAAAAAAAAAAAAAAGGGAGCACGTTAGTTCTTGGAAACCCCTTGTGAAAATAGGAATAAAATGGCCCAACTGTAAGGTGAGCCTCCAGTTGTTCTAATTCTACACGGAGACAGAGCCGGATTCCTGGCATATGAGCCAGGCGTAGGGACAGATGGCCCTCAGACCTCAGGACAGCACCTTGGGGTTTGCTAGGGCCTTTCCAGTATCATACACACCTCACAACAACAACCCTATGAGGGTTACAGTCACGCGTATATTTGTAAGCCCATATTACCAATAAGGAAAATCAGACTCAGAGAACTTTCCAAGGTCATGCAGTTCTTACCAGGAGACAAATCCAAGTTTACTGGTCACCCCAGCATTCTTCTGAGACAAAGCAAGGAAGGATGTGGCTTTGGTGTTGGAATTAGAAAGGTCGTTTGAGGCCACCTAAGCCATCCCACCCAGCAGGAATCTCCTGGGGCCTGGGCTGAGAGGCATCACTTAAGCATTCTCATACGGGTAGAGTTGCCCACCAAAGCAGCACACACACTTTGGGATAGCACTGATGATACAGTGCTTGTCCAGTGCTGGTTTGCTTCCATATCAGTAGTGCCCACTGCCTGGTCTCTGTGTGAATGAGGCACGAGGGGTGTGCCGGCTCCTGTGACAGATGGAGGACATGTCTGCCTCACGTATAGCAGGATCGCATACATACCCACAAGATGGAAAGCACTCCAAGAAATCAGCAAGAGGCCAGGTGCAGTGTCTCACGCCTGTAATCCCAGCACTTTGGGAGGTCAAGGCAGGCAGATTGCTTGAGGTCAGGAGTTTGAAACCAACCTGGCCAACATGGTGAAACCCCGTCTCTACTAAAAATACAAAAATTAGCCAGTCGTGATGGTGTGTGCCTGTAATCTCAGCTACTTAGGAGACTGAGATAGGAGAATTGCTTGAACCTGGGAGACAGAGGTTGCAGTGAGCTGAGATGGCACCACTGCACTCCAGCCTGGATGATAGAGCAAGACTGTCTCAAAAAAAAAGAAAAGAAAAGAAAAGAAATCAACAAAAGAAAGCTAATCCCATGGAGTAAAAAACAAAGGATCTGCTTTGGGAGGCCAAGGTGGGTGGATCACCTGAGGTCAGGAGTTCCAGACCAGCCTGACCAACATGGAGAAATCCCGTCTCTACTAAAAATACAAAATTAGCCAGATGTGGTGGCGCATGCCTGTAATCCCAGCTACTCGGGAGGCTGAAGCAGGAAAATCGCTTGAACCTGCGAGGCAGAGGTTGTGGTGAGCCGAGATCATGCCACTGCACTTCAGCCTGGGCAACAAGAGTGAAACTATATCTCAAAAAAAAAAAAAAAAAAAAAAAAAGATGCGCCTGGGCGCGGTGGCTCACACCTGTAATCCCAGCACTTTGGGAGGCTGAGGTGGGCAATCACGAGGTCAAGAGATTGAGACCATGCTGGCCAACATGGTGAAACCTGTCTCTACTAAAAATACAAAAATTTGCTGGGCGTGGTGGCATGTGCCTATAGTCCTTGCTACTGGGGAGGCTGAGGCAGAAGAATCACTTGAATTCGGGAGGCAGAGGTTGCAGTGAGCTGAGATAGTGCCACTGCACCCCAGCCTGGCAACAGAGTGAGACCCGGTCTCAAAAAAAAAAAAAAAAAAAAAAAAAAAAGGGTATGATAAGCAAATCACAGAAGAGGAAAAACAAATGGCTGATGAATACACGAAAATGTGCTCAACTTTTGCAGTACACACACATACAAAAGAACAATTATTATAAATCCGTTGGCAAAAATCAGAAGGTGTTGGTGAGAATGTGGGAAAGCAGGTACTGTTTGTGAGAATGCATGCTAATACAGACGTTTTGAAGTAGATTTTAGTTGTATTTTTTTTTTAATGGACAAGGTCTTGCTCTGTTGCCCAGGCACAATCATGGCTTACTGCAATCCCAAACTCTTGGGCTCAAGTGATCCTCCTACCTTGGTCTTTCAGATAGCCAGGACTATAGAGGAGCACCACCCATCTGGCTGATTTTTAAATTTCTTTGTAGAGATGGGGTCTCACTATATTGCCCAGGCTGGTCTCAAACTCCTGGCCTCAAGAGATCCTCCCACCTCAGCCTCCCAAAGTGCTGGGATTATAAGCATAAGCCACCACACCCAGCCATATTTTAGCTGTGTTTATTAAAATTTAAAGTATGTGTTCATTTAGACCTGTGCTATTCAACATAGTAGCTGGTAACCATGTGTGGCTATTTAAATACAAATTAATTAGAATTAAAACAAAATTCAAATTTCAGTTCTTCAGTTGCACTAGCTACATTTCAAAGACTCAATAGTCATATGTGGCTAGTAGCTACCACATTGAGCAGTGCAGAACAGAACACTTTCATCATTGCAGAAAGCTACTGGGCAACTCTGCCTTACACCTGGAAATTTCACTTGAAGCTGTTCAACCTGAAAGAAATGATAATGCACGTCTGCAAAACCACATGTGCAAAGGTGTTTCCCAAAGCTGTATTTGCAGTGAAATAAAATAGAAAAGCTGCAAACAAGGACTACTAATGAGGGAATGGTTACATCACAGTACACCCATACTGAGGAATGGTATGTAGCAGTCAAAAAGAACGAGACAGTTTTCCATTTAACTAACATAAAAGATCTCTAAAACGTATCATGAAACAACAAAAAGCCAATTCAAAAATAATAGTATTGGCAGGGCCTGGTGGCTCATGCCTGTAATCCCAGCACTTTGGAAGGCTGAGGTAGGAAGGTCACTTAAGCATAGGAGTTTGAGACCTGCCTGGGAAACCCAGTGAAGCCCTAGCCCTACCAAAAATTTCAAAATTAGCCAGGCATGGTGGTGCATGCCTATAGTCCCAGCTACTTGGGAGGTTGAGGTGGGAGGATTGTGTGAGACTGGAATTTCAAAGCTGCAGTCAGCCAAGATCATGCCACTGCACTCTGGCCTGGGTGACAGAGCGAGACTCTGTCTCCAAAAAAAATAATAATAATAATAACAACAACATCCCATATGTATAAAAATATTGTAAAACAAAATGCCATATTCCCATGACTGGCAATCACCACTACTCTCTGGATATCATCCATGAATCATCGTCCATTCACCCACACATATTTATTAAGCACCTGTCATATGCCCTGTCCTGACACCCTGGTAGAAACAAGTCAAGCAGACAAGTCCCTGTCCTCAAGGAGCTTACATTCTAGAATAGGGAGACACACAATAAACAACAAAACAAATCAATACAATTGCTGTGATAAAAATGAAGTCAGGCAAGGAGATATGGAGAAGAGGAGCTATTTTAAATAAGGTTGTCACCAACCTGATGAGGTGACTCTGAGCAGAAACTTGAGAACTTTGCAGATGGGGCCATGTGGATAAATGTCGGGAGAGGAGCATTGAATCAGGCAGGTAAACCAGCAAGTGCTCAAGGTGGCAGCAGCATGGGATATCTGAGGAACAGCCAGGAGGCCAGCATGGCTATGGCATCACAGGGGGACACTCTCCTGCAGGGCCTTTGAGTGAGTTGGGAGACCAGCTCAGGACTTTGATTTTGCAGTCACTCATGCTGGCTGTGTGTGGAGGGGAAATGATAGCAGAAGCTGGAAAGCCATTATAGGAATCCAGGAGAGAGATGAAGAGGCTGCCACTTGGGTTAAAGGTAGAGCCAACAAATGACAAAATGAATGACTTTCAGACTTGCTTTTCATGTTGTCTAGAAAGGGACGGAAGACATAAAAGCAGTCAGTCTCTTGACTCAGTTCTGCTTGCTAGTGCAAAATCAGCCCCTATTATCATGAGTGGGGCCAACGGTGATGCTCTGAAAAGACATCAATGATGAAATGTCTGATTTTTATTCAATTTCATAACCAATCTATTAAATCACAGCAGAAACAAAGGTAGGGTACCATCATATTGCAAATAAATTTACTCCGTGAGTTCAGTCAAGAACCAGCTAGAAGCCCACCTGTGGATCTGACAGCAAAAATTACTACAAAGGACCCAGGCTAAAAATTGATGTTCTCATCCTGCAATGCAGTCAGAGAGCCCAAGTCATCTCTACATTCCTCCTAGGGATGCTGAAGACAATTCTCTGTGAAGAGAACTTTTGAGAGACTCTGAAATGGTGACTGTCACAAAAAGCAGACCACTTCAACTCAAAAGTTCTGTTTGCAGATTAGGACTGAATCGAAGCAAAAAACCCAGCCCAGTCCTACCCATATGTGGTCTCAGGACAGCCTGGGCCAGGGGAATGGGCAGCGGGTCAGCAGGCAAGATATTTAGATTCTGGTCCTAGGTGTGACCCAGTTTCTCCATCTATAATAGTAGTAACAATATCTTCCCTTTCCTCCCTTGCTGGGAGACAAAGGTCCCAGCTATACCCAAGACACCATTGCAATGTTTGGCAGGGATCTAACAATGATGATTCAATTGCTGTCTCAATACAGGAAAGACAGGACTGCATAGGGTCAGATGCAATTACTTTGCCTTGCACAAGAGAAGCGCTTTCATTTTCAAAGCACTTTCTAACCATTATTATTGACAAAAAGGCAAGAATGCCCACTGTCATTACATCTATTTAACATTATACTAGAAGACATAGGAAAAGTAAAACAGTTTCTATAAGCAGATGCCAGCCGGGCACGGTGACTCACACCTGTAATCCCAGCACTTTGGGAGGCCGAGGTGGGCAGATCACTAGGTCAGGAGTTCGAGACCAGCCTGGCCAACATGGTGAAACCCCACCTCTACTAAAAATACAAAAATGAGCTGGATGTGGTGACACGCACCTGCAATGCCAGCTACTCAGGAGGCTGAGGCAGGAGAACCGCGTGAACCTGGGAGGCGGAGCTTGCAGTGAGCCAATATTGCGCCACCGCACTCCAGCCTGGATGACAGAGCAAGACTCTGTCTCAAAAAAAAAAAAAGCAGATGACATGATTATATATGTAGAAAGTCAAGAAAATCCACAAACTATTAAAATTAATAAGTGAATTTAACAAGTCATTGGAAAGAAGGTCAATATAAGAATTAATTTTATCTCTCTATATACTAGCAACAAAGAATTTGAAAATTAAAAAGTATTTAAAGTCATTCACAATAACATCAAAAAAGCTCATCAAATATCTAGGAATAAGTCCAAAAAAGATGTACAAGACCTCTATGCTAAAAATCTGCAAAACATTACTGAAAAAAAATTAAAGACCTAAATAGAGATACATACCATGTTTGTGAATTGAAAGACATAATACTTTTAAGATGTTAATGCTTCCTAAATAGATCTATAGAACCAGTACAACCATAAAAAGATTCTAACAGATTTTTTGAGAACTTTAAGAAGCTGATTTTAAAATTTATATGAAACCACAAAGGATTAACCAAGAACGTTTTGAAGAGGAACAAATTTGGAAAGCATGAATTACTAAATTTCAAAGTACAGTAATTAATTTCAAAGCTATAATAGTTTAAGAGAGTATGGTATCGGTGTAAGGGTAGACATATAGACCAGTGGAACAGAAGGCAGAACCCAAAAACATATATGGTCTCTTGTTTGATGACTGCAATTCAGTAGGGGAAACGGATGGTCTTTCCAATAAATAGTGACAGGGCAATTGGATATCCGCAAGAAAACACACGAAGCTTAACCTCTGCTTCACACTACATACAAAAAACAATTTAAGATTAATCACAGACCCAATGTCAAAGAAACAAATAAAACTTCTAGAAGAAAATATGGATGTATATCTTTATGCCCTTGAGTAGGCAAAGATTTCTCAAATTAGACACAAAAAGATTAATTGTGAAGAAAGATCAATTTGTAAATTGGACTTCTTTAAAGTCAAGAACTCCTGCTCATCAAAATTCTACTGAAAGAATGAAAAAACGAACCACAGACTGGGGATAGTCTCAATACATGCAACTGATAATGCACTCATATCCGAAATATACAAAGTACTCCTAAAAATCAATATCAATACCAATAAAAAGACAAAGTCATTTAAAAGATGAGCAAGTCACTTGAATACACATTTTACAAAATATCCAGAGTCAATGACAATATGAAAAGTGCCCAATATCTTTACTCATTAGGGAAATGCAAACTAAAACCACAGTAAAGTATCACCACATCCCAGCCAGAATGGCTAAAAGTAAAAGGATTGACAGTACTAACAGTTTGCAAGGAATGTGGAGCAACAGGAACTACATTTCCATTGCTAATGAAAGTGTAAATTAGTAGATGCAATCTTTTTGGAAAACTGCCTATCAATATCAAATAAAGTTAAACATACATGTGCACTATGACATGGCAATGTGACTCCTAGGTATATAACCAAAAGAAACACATGCATATGACCATCAAAGAAGAAAGTATAAGAATATTCATGCCAGGTACTGTGGTTCATGCCTATAATCCCGACACTTTGGGAGGCCAAGGCAGGCAGATCACGAGGTCAGGAGTTCGAGATCAGCCTGACCAACATAGTGAACCCCCATCTCTACTAAAAATACAAAAATTAGCTGGGCATGGTGGTGTGTGCCTGTAATCCCAGCTACTCAGAAGGCTGAGGCAGGAGAACTGCTTGAACCCGGGAGGCAGAGGTTGCGGTGAGCCAAGATAGCACCACTGCACTCCAGCCTGGGCGACAGAGTGAAACTCCATCTCAAAAAAAAAAAAAAAAAAAAGGAATATAATATTCATAACAGCCTTATTCATAGTACCTAAAAATTGGAAACAATCCAGATGTCCATCAACAGGTGAATGGATAAAAAATATATGGTATGTTCACACAATGGAATATGACTCAGCAATTAAAAAGAACAAACTACTGATATACATGACATGGATGAATATCAGAGATATTATCTTGAGCAAAATCCAGACACAAAAAGGTATATAGTAGATGTTTCCATTTATACGATGCTCAAAAAGAGAAGAAATAATTTCTTTTCTTTTTTTTTTTTTTTGATAGAGTCTCGCTCTGCCGCCAGGCTGGAGTAAAGTGGGCGATCTCGGCTCAACTCACTACAACCTCTGCCTCCCTCCCAAGTTCAAGCGATTCTCCTTCCTCAGTCTCCCGAGGAGCTGGGACTACAGGTGTGCACCACCACGCCCAGCTAATTTTTGTGTCTTTAGTAGAGACGGGGTTTCACCATGTTGGCCAGGATGGTCTTGCTCTCTTGACTCTGTGATCTGCCCGCCTCGGCCTCCCAAACTGCTGGGATTATAGGTATGAGCCACCGCACCCAGCCCTGAAGAAAGAAATTAAAATCGTGGATGCCAATAGCAAAGTTTTCTTCAATCAAACACAAAATGCTTAATCACAAAAGAGTGCTTAATAAATTAAACTTCATTAAAATTTAGAATTCTGGCGGGTCTCGGTGGCTCATGCCTATAATTCCAGCACTTTGGGAGGCCAAGGTGGGAGGGTCATTTGAGGTCAGGAGTTTGAGACCAGCCTGGCCAACATGGTGAAATCCTGTCTTTACTAAAAACACAAAAATTAGCCAGTCATGGTGGCATGCACCTGTAATCCTAGCTACTAGGGTGGCTGAGGCATGAGAATCACTTGAGCCTGGGAGGTGGAGGTTACAGTGAGCTGAGATCATGCCACTGCACTCCAGCCTGGGCAAATGAGCGAGACTCCGTCTCAAACAAAAACATAAACAAAAACAAAAACAAAACAAAACAAAACTTCTGAGACCAGATACAGTGGCTCACAGTTGTAATCCCAGTACTTCGGGAGGACAACGCAGGTGAATTGCCTGAGCCCAGGAGTTTGAGACCAGCCTGGGCAACATAGTAAGAACTCACCTCTGCAAAAAATTTAAAAAATTAGCTGCGTTCAGTGGCACATAGCTGTAGTCCCAACTACTTGGGAGGTTGAGGTGGGAAGATTGCTTGAACCCGGGAGGTTGAGGCTGCAGTGAGCCATGATCATGCCACTGCACTCCAGCCTTGGTGACAGAGCAAGGCTCTGTCTCAAAAATTAATTAATTAATTAATTAAATAGAATTAAGAACTTCTCATCAAATGTACCACTAGGAGCATGAAAATGCAAACCACAGACTGGGAGAAGATATTTGCAATATAAATAATTGATAAAACATTTATATCCAAAAGATAGCAAGAATGACTAAAACTCAATACTAAAAAGGCAAGCACATTCATTTAAAAAGGAGTTTTAATGCAGGAGGGAGAACATTTACTGACAATGGGAAGGGGACATTCTTCTAAGGTGATGGAAGTGCTCTAAATCTTGATCTGGGCGGTAGCTACACTGAAATGAACACATTCAAACACTTGGGCTGTACACTTAGGACTTGTGCATTGTCTATACTTTATTGTATATACACTATACCTCAATAAAACACATTCTGCCTCAAGAAAAAGCAAATAATAATAAGAATAAATGTCAAAAAAAAAACCCTACTTTTTTTTGTAGGCTGAATGAGCCTTCCCACACAGTGTTTTAAGGCATACTCACGTTGCATGGGAAGTTATTAGGCACATCAAGTAAAAGGAGGTCCATGTTTAAATAAGTTAGGGGGAAAACTGGGATCGACAAAGATAAATATTTTTTATTGCAAGACTTCTTGGAGCTTTTTTACATTAGTATTTTTGTAAGTGATCATAGGAAAGGAGGAGAGTAGGCAAAGCTTCCTGATGGTATCTGGCCTCTTAGAGCATGTGTAACACAGTTGTTCTGCAAAACACGGTTTTGGAGATGGCGATGTGAGATACTATGATTACCAGTATAACTCAGGTTTCAAGAAATCAAGGGAATCATCATTTTGTTAGTGTGTCAGTTGGATCCCTCTGGGAGGCAGACTCTAAGAGGAAGTTAGAAATGCAAACGATTCACTGGGGTAATGCCTGCAAAAGGTACAGATTGTGATGGAGGGAGGAGACGGAGAAGAAAGGAGGATTGAGTAGGAAAAGCCTCAGACTCAGATGCAGCCCCAAGAGAGCCTTGGCCAGTCCAAGGGGGTACTCCAACAAAAAACTGCCCTTAGTGGAGTCCCAAGTTGGACAGAAAGAGCCAGGCCCTAAGACCCTTACCCTGTTCTATCCTTGGCTGGGGTCTTCCTGGGAAGAACCTGGCCTCAGGTAAACACTGCACCTGGGGGAATGAGAGCTCACTACACTTCTCATGGCTGATTGGCAAGTTCCTTCTTGGAGGGAGATCCAGTGGACACATTTCCATGGTTGTTGCAGGAAGCCTACAAGTTCTTCTTGAAGGATGAAATTTCCCACTATGAAATTCTACAAAGAAAGCATTATGCCGGGCGCGGTGGCTCACGCCTGTAATCCCAGCACTTTGGGAGGCCGAGGCGGGCGGATCACAAGGTCAGGAGATCGAGACCACGGTGAAACCCCGTCTCTACTAAAAATACAAAAAATTAGCCGGGCGCGGTGGCGGGCGCCTGTAGTCCCAGCTACTCAGGAGGCTGAGGCAGGAGAATGGCGTGAACGTGGGAGGCGGAGCTTGCAGTGAGCCGAGATCGCGCCACTGCACTCCAGCCTGGGCGACAGAGCGAGACTCCGTCTCAAAAAAAAAAAAAAAAAAAAAAAAGAAAGCATTACATGAGCCTCTTACAAGGAGCAGTGAAAAATACAGGAAGAGATACAGGAAGAGACATGGGAGCAAGGCATGATTTGGTGGTTTACTGTAGCATTTGTTTTCGTTTTCTAATCCATTTTGTGAGTAACCATATTGAGTAAAGGATTTCCTTACTATTAGCTATGGTATATCCTGTAAATTTCACATTAATTTGATAAAGTCCATCTTTCCTACAGACCCTTCGGCACCCACAAGCCCTCCTACAAATACAAAACTAAGCAAAGAGGACTTTTTTTTTTTTTTTTTTTTTGAGACAAAGTCTCACACTGTTGCCCGGGCTGGAGTGCAGTGGCGCAGTCTCAGCTCACTGCCATCTCTGCCTCCCAGGTTCAACTGATTCTCCTGCCTCAGCCTCCCGAGTAGATGGGATTACAGGCACCCACTACCACGCCCAGCTAATTTTTGTATTTTTAGTAGAGATGTGGTTTAACTGTGTTGGCCAGGCTGGTCTCAAATGCCTGAACTTGTGATCCACCCGCCTTGGCCTCCCAAAGTACTAGGATTACAAGTGTGAGCCACTGCGCCTAGCCACAAGGAGGACTTAAATAGCAGGGCAGCTGGCCACATGGGGTCTGGGTCAACAGTGGCTTCCTGATATCACAGCTGGGAGTAAATAAGTCCATGGGAGCCTCATGGGTTCTCCAAGCCCTGCACAGTCTCCAGTCTCCCCCACACATACACATAGGGCCACTGACTGTCTGCAGCTTTCCAAAGGAAGCATCTAGAGTCCACCCTCTCACCTCTGAGTTCCATCCTCTTTCTGATGAAATTTGAAGAAATCCATGGTCTAAGTCAAATTACCTTTGATAACCCATCAATTATCAGCGCTATGCACCTAATTTGGAGAAACAACTGGTATTGAAGAGGACATAGGTCTAACGTTAATTAAGCGTGGACTCATGGAGAACCAGGACAGCCACGTTGTTCTTCCTGAGTCCTTAAAGCTTTTGTTATTAAAAGTTCTGCATTCCATGATTCATCATGGGAAAGATAAAATAATCCAAATTAAATATATTGGTCTAGTAACTTATAAATTGCTAAAATAGTTTATAACCAATGTTTGGTTTGTCAAATCCATATTCCTGGGAAAAACAATCAAAGCTTCAGGTAAATTTGGTTAGGATGGGCCATTTAAACATTTTATAAAACATTTTATCAAAGGATTTCATTCAATTGTTATTTTCAGTGCATGTTTTCCGGTTGTATAAAAGCTCTTCCATGCAAGAGTGCTGATATTATTTAGTATATTATTATCTTACATATATGTAATGATATGTACATATGTGTAATAATATATAATAATAATATGTAATTATAATAATAAGATGTAATAGATTATTATGCTACAGTGTATTTTCACCAGGTAAAGTGAAAATTTTTATAAATTTATGAGATTCACCAGTAAAGTGAATTTTTATGATTCACTGAGGAGAGTCAACCCCTTCACAATCTAGAACCTGAAAACTGGATCTTCCAAAAATATCAGAGAAAGACTGTCCTTGCCATCCACACTGCAACAAAACTTTAAGATCTTGAAACTTGGGTTCATAATCACACAACTGAGAAGGGTCCCTCCACACTCTTGGAACTCTACACCCACTGGAACCCTGAAGGTAAAGCTAACCAAGGGAGTCTCTCCCCAGACGAATATGGCATCCTTGATGTGAACAACTTTTCCTAAGGTTGTGGATGAAGACTTCTCCTGTCATGAGACTCTTATCTTTGAATATTTTTTCCTTGCTTATGCCTCTATGAACAATAGAAATGAAGAGGGGGTCTGCTGCATGCACTTATGGGGTGTACTTTTATTTGTGAAGGATTTTGCAGACAGCCTTATACATGGATAACCTTATACTTTGAGAGACAAAAGATGAAGGCCCGATGTAGGTCAGAAATGTTAATGGCACATACATTGCCTCATAGTCAGCCAGAAACAGTATATTGGTTCACTCTTCTTAACCTACATCATGGATTAAAGAGAACATTGCCAGGATGCCTTCACTCTTCTAGAAGGGCATCATTTGTTAGGTCTTTTTTCCATGTTTTGGAATAAAAGAGGCAATGATCAGAGATGTATCCCTTATGATAGGCTCTGTAGTAGATTTTACTGTAAAGGCTATAGTTAGAAGACTTTCAATTCTCTTGTGAAAGTTAAGGTAAATAATAGAACTAGCTAGACAGAAAAGTGTCTATGTTTCTGCTGGCACTTCTGGCCTAAGGAGAAATATATCAGGTATTACAGAGATTCAGTTGTAGGGAATTAACAAAAAGACCACTTAGTTAAGTGAGTAGACTCTTAATCTAGCTCATTCTTTGATCTATTTGATTTTAGGTGGTTTGGTTTTTGGAAAGCCTGGGTAAGAAGCATATTCCAAACTCTTGGTATTATCCTCCAGACAGTCATAATAACAGTCTCTCTGGTGCTCTGTGTTCTCTCAAAGGTTTTAATGTTTGCGTGCAGCCATCTCTAGAATGTTAAATGGTCTCTATTCAACTGGAATGACAAAAGCTGAAAGAAATGTGTGACCAGGAGGACACCGTAAGCTATGAATGACATGCTGAGACGGGAAACCCAAAATGGTGGTAACCGAGAGTGGCACTAAAGCCCTAAGTTTTGGTTGCACTCTCACCTAAGTGAGAACCTGGCCAAAAAGGGGGAATTTTTAAAAATAAAATTATGGGAGGCCATTGTTTTGGACTGAACTCATGCGCTAGACCTCCATAGACTAAACCAAACAAAACTGGAGTCACTCATAATAAAAATGACATAATCAAACTAAGACTTTAAGGAAACATAGATCCTAGGCCAGAACAGACCAGGTTTTGTTTTTCTCCTGTATACAAGACATTCCAACATAAGGAGGTACTCTCTACTCAATCCTTGTTCCTATCTTTGCAAAACTCACTGTTCTACTGTTTCTTAGTGGGTTTCAAGGCCAAACAAGTACATTTACGATGGTGATAGTAACATCAAGGATAAAAGTTTTGGTCAATCTCTCAAAATTGAGAAAATGACCAAAATGGGGGAATTGTCAAAGCAAACTAAATATGGCTTGAGAAGGACTGCCTACTTCTAAATTTCAGTCCCCGTGAATGAACTTCAGCCTAATAGGCAGACAGGATTGAAACCCTAATTTAGGATTTAGAGTATGCTCCTGTAACAACTGCTGAGTCTTGGCCAATCCCAGCAGCCATACTTCAGTCACTCATACGCTGCTGAGTATTCAAACTGTGTTCAAATAAGGCAAACATCGATCTGTAAACAACCCAACTGTTTCTGTACCTCACCTCTGATTTCTGTATGTCACTTCCCTTTTTTTGTCTATAGATTTATGCTGACCATGAGGCATCCCCGGAGTCTGTGTGAATCTGCTGTGATTCTGAAGGCTGCCCGACTGCTGAATCGTTCATTGCTCAATTAAACTCTTTTAAACTTAATTCAGCTGAGGTTTTTCTTTTAACACATTTCAGGACACCACTGAAAGAGAAAAATCCCTGGGGGGTTTTCAGGAAGAGAACAAAAACATAACAAGAAGTTCACCGCAAAGAAACCAGAAACTTACTGGCACAAGACTTCCTGTCTCTAAGATGGGACAGTAATATAGTCCCCAGAATTCAGCACTTGGCAAAAGACCATTCTTTTTTTTTCTTTTTCTTTTTCTTTTTTTCTTTTTTGGAGACCAAGTTTCGCTGTCGTTGCCCACACTGGAGTGCAATGGCATGATCTTAGCTCACTGCAACCTCCGCCTCCCGGGTTCAAGTTATTCTCTAGCCTCAGCCTCTCGAGTAGCTTGGATTACAGGCATGTGCCACCACACCTGGTTAATTTTGTATTTTTGGTAGAGATGGGGTTTCTCCATGTTGGTCAGGCTGGTCTTGAACTCCCAACCTCAGGTGATCCACCCACCTCAGCTTCCCAAAGTGCTGGGATTATAGGCGTGAGCCACCTTGCTTGGCCTAAAAGACCATTCTTATGCAAAATAAAAACTTTAGACAAATAAGGACTCAAAAAGTTTTTCACTGGAAAAGTAAAATTTCTAAGAGCAAATAGAGTATATCTTTCAATTTATAGAAAAGTAAATAAAAAATGGATAAAGAAATGGCATATAGTAAAGATAAGAAAGTATGGGTAGGCATGGCTAGCTGTAAAAATAGTATTAGAATGTCTAATGTACCTGGTAAGAAAGAACCCTTAAAAGAAGCATAAAGAAAGAACAAGAATGATAGAAAAATAAGGAAATACATAAATTATAGACAAATAAATAGAGCATTTGGAATGGTAACTCAGCAGGCTGAGTAGAATTTCCTTAATTACAGAGGCAAGGGTGTGAAGTGTTTAGAAGAATTTATTCTGTTAAATGTAGAATGAATGGACCATGAATCCAAGACCATGTGATTTTCATCACCAAATTACCTAATATACTCCCCAAACAATATGGTTTGCTTATTAGAGTTCAAGGATTAATCCAAGGTAGGCTCCCAAATGTACATTCTGGAAAAACTGCATATTAAGGAAAACCCAATAAACTACAAGTGTTCCTTTGCTGGCACAAGAAATAGGAAAATATAGCCATGGCTGGAAGGCACTAAATAAACTAAAGTCTCCATGAATTCCACCACCCATAAATAGTCAGTGTTCTCATTTGGACGTCTTTCCTTCAGGGTGTCTTCAGGGTACGTGAGGTCCACCCATGCACACATCTGACCAGGCTGAGATCCCGCCAGGGGCACTGGGCCACATGATTTCTCATCTGTGGATGGGTGGTCACCTTCTGCATCTGCAGGGACACCTGCTGACTGTCCACAATGCTGCCACTCCCCTGAAGTGTTCGTCTAAGGTCCAGGAGAGTAGTTGCCTCTCAGGGTGGTGATGAGCAGGTATTGACCAGAAGGGGCAGATGGGAGCCTTCCTGAGAGCTGGCATTGTTGGATGTTTTGATCTGGGCGATGACCACGTGGGCATATACATCTGTAAAATGACATTGAGCTGTACACTTAGGATTCATGCACTTTACTGTATGTATGTGACTGCCAAAAACAAGCAAACAAACAAAAAACAAAACAAAACAAACAAAAAAAAACAGAAAAAGAAAAATGAAAGAGAAGGGGAGGAGATGAATGGGAGGTGGCAAGTAAAGGCTCTCTTGAAGAGTTTTGCTGTAAGAGGGAGCAAAGAAATGGGTCAGTGGCTGGAGGCAGATGTAAGATCAAGGGAAAGTTGATGAACATGGGAGCTATTCTAGCACGTTTCTGTGCAACTGGAATGTTTCAGAAGACAGCGGATACTGATTATGAAGAATAGAGTGGTATAATTGCTGAGCAGGGAGTCTAGTAGAGAAATGCAGCTCTTGGTCTTTGATGGGCAGTTCCTCCATAACAACAGAAGGAAGGCTGAGAAGTAGGGCATAAATGAAGGAGGGGTCTAGACAGGATGGTGACAGCATGTGGCATCCTCTTCTGATTGTTCCTCATTTCTCATTTGTTACTAAGCTGTCCACTGAGAATGAGCATGGTGAAGGAGGTGTGAAGGAATGAGAGAAGCAGAGGTGCGACATAATGCTCTGGAGAGTGGGAAAGTGAACGGACTGGGCTTGCCAGGCAGCGCTCAGGGTCCACCTGAGGTTAATGGGCATAAACCTGAGATGAGACTGCTCTGCATGGTGGGTTCCTTCTTTAGCCCTGTGCAGTTGCTGCACAGAGTAGGCTGGGATTTGGCTTTCACCAGGTGACTAACACACAAGGGAGCAAGGAAGTTCTAGGTGTTTGGAAAGGAGGGAATTCTACTGATAGGCCATGGAACCTCAGCTGGAAAAGGAGGTAACTGAACACAAAGGTGGGTGACAGCTGTGAAAAGATGGTAGAAGGAATGGACTATAATCCCAGTACAGCCACAAACAGTAGGTACTAGACGGAGTGATCAGGAAAGTGGTTGGAGAGAGATACAACTTTCAGTTGAGACACAATTGAGATTATGGAGGGGGTGCTTTAATTGGTAATAAATGGCAGGGTCTAGGATATGCCCACTGGAGCGTGGGACTGAAGCTCAGTGGAGGCCAACATGAGTAGGGAGAGAAGTTCAAGGAAGGAAAGGTCACAGTCTAAGAAAAATCCTCCCAGTGCTCAATCAGGAGCGGTGTTGAGATTGATGGCAATCTAGGCATTAAACATCAAGGAATGAAAGGGGAAAGCTCAGGGCATCTATAAATGACTGTTGGGGGCACCTCAGAAAGTCTCTCTAATGACACAAGATTAACTTCTAGGTGTTTTAGGGAGAAGCAGTAGTAGAGTGGAGAAAAGAAGACCCCCACCTCTCCTCTAGGTTTAGCAGGACAATCCCATTGAGTAGAAAAGATTCACCATATGAGGGAGTTTTAGGGAACCGGTGATCTCGGGGGAAAAAAGGTTTCCATCAGAGCAAGGAGACAAAGGGACTGCTCAGAGAAGAACATCTGGGATTTGGGGAATGCTGGATGGTGATTCCCAGAAGGCACAGTGTTGAAAGTGTGGGAGATGGAGTCAGATAAGGGATTGTACAGTGCTTTATGGGGACAAGAGTCCTGGGCTGAGGGATGTCCTGGGAGCCACTGTCCTCTGAAGTCCTGCTCCACTCCCAGAATCTGGCCTGGGAAGCAACAAGATATTCTCAGTGACCCTGGGAGGACCCCCAAGCCCCTGCCCCAGTTTGCAGACCTTCCCCAACCCCACCAGGCTCCACTTCCCACACCACCCCCATTCCTGCAGCTCTTCCCTCCATTCCGCCCCATGCCTGGGAGAATGCCAGGCAATCCTCCTATATCCGTCCATTCTCACATTGCTATAAAGAAATACCTGAGACTGGGTAATTTATAAAGGAAAGAGGCTTAATTGACTCACAGTTCAGCATGGCTGGGTGGGCGGGCCTCAGGAAACTTACAGTCATGGTGGAAGGTGAAGGGGAAGCAAGGCACCTACTTCACAAGGCGGCAGGAAGGAAAAGTGTTGAGCAAAGGTGGGAAGAGCCCCTTATAAAACCATCAGATCTCATGAGAACTCACTCACTACCACGAGAATAGCATGGAGGAAACCACCCCATGGTTCAATTACCTCCACCTGGTCTCTCCCTTGACACATAGGGATTATGGGGACTAAATTCAAGATGAGATTTTGGGTGGGGCAGAGCCAAACCATATCACTTCCCTTGTGGCTTTGAGCCATAGGCTGCTGCTCCTGGGAGCGTGGGTCAGGAGCCTGACTCAAGTCCGTGTCCATTCTCACCAAATCCCTCTCACACAAGGATAGAGTCAGCTAGAGAAGATTCCATTGCCCAATGCCTCTGAGGTTGACTGGCATAAAAACAGCAGAAATCCAGTATTAAAACCTTGTTTTAAGTGTGATAATGGACAACTTACTTCTCTCAGTTTCCCCTTCTGTAAAGTGCGGTGATTTCTGAGGTCTTTTCAGCTCTGATCTTCCAAGCCAGTGAGTCCCAGGACGAGCCTGTTTGGGTGCTGTGGACACAGCCTGCTTCAGTGAATGCCTGGTGCCTGGCCGCTTGGGACTCACAGCCCCAGGATCAAAGCCCACAGCCACCAAGTTTGAAAACCAGTTTATAAATTAGGAACAGAAGGCAAACAAGCATTTGTGAACAAGACAGGACACTGGGGCTGATGTTGGGGCCTGTGCTGTGGATACAGCCAGGCACAAGACAGAAGTGGTGCCCCAGAGAGGGGCCGGCCTGCAGCGAGCTCAGAATACACACCCGAGCCAGCGGCCTTGTCTGCCAGGTGGGGAGGAAGTATGAGAAGAAACTCAATGGGGACTTTATTGGGTGTTGGGCTTAGGGACTGTTTTCATTTGGGATTTAGTCATAAATTAAAATCCTACACATAACCGTTCCCAAGGAGAGAACCCAGGAAAAATATTTCAAATTTAGGAGAGATGGAATAAAACTCTGTTTCCAAGGCCCAACAGAGTTCTTTTTGCTCTCAGCCTCTCTCTCTCTCTCTCTCTCTCTCTCTCTCTCTCTCTCTATTTCTTTCTCTCTCTCTCTCTCTCTCTCTCTCTCTCTCTCTCTCTCTCGATGTCCAGGGCCTGAAGACAGGACCTATTCTTCCAGGAGGGAGAGGAGGAGGGAGCAGGAAGGCCGGCAGTGATCAGGGCCAGGGAAGGCAGATGAAGCTGTGTGATTTGGCTACACTTGCCAGGCCTTGGTCCCTGCCCAGACCTTCAAAAATAGAACCTGCCAGGCCTGTGGAAGGAAGAGGACAAATGCAGAAACGCACATAAACAAATTTTAAAGAGAAACGTGAGAGAGAACAGGCGGCCCTGGGAAGGTGGCTGCTGCACGGTTACTCCCTCCCGCTCCGGGTCCCCCTCTCGCAGGGCCCAGGCAGCACCAAACACAGTCCTGACAGCACATGAAAGAGGTGTAAAGAGGAGTACTGTCAGCCAGGCAGCTTGAGGTAGCAGTGGAAGTGGAAGAATTTTGTGAGTGGCATGGGACCCCAACTAGGGGGCTCTGCACTGCTTCCAGTGGAAAAACTGCAGAGACCCTAAGCCACTGCCCACAGGGGTCACTCCCACTTTCTCTTTGTGCTACGAGAGGCCTAGGGGGCCTTCCCTTCCACCCTTACACAAGAGGGGGTTTCTGCCTGAGACCCAAGCTTTACAAGGCCCCCCTTCATCCTCCTCAGGCCACAGTCCTTCTCACCAGGAGAAGAGTCCATAGGACCAACAGGATGTTACTGCTAAAACCCAGGCTCTGTTTTCTAGAACCTAGACCATGTTTGGTGGACCCAGGACCAGGACCCCCAAATTATCTATCCAAAGGGCCCCACCTCAGCTTCCAGGCCCTGTATGAGACTCTTCTCCAGGCCTGTCTCTCCCAAGTGATGGCCAAAAAGCAGTATTTGTGCAGATGTGAGCAGAGCTGAGACATGTGGGCCCAGGGTGCTGGAAAGAGAGGCTGGGAAGATAAAGGGGGGCTGTGGCCAGTGCTTTTCGCGCCTCTGGCTTCTGACACAGAACTCCAGAGAATAGACAAGTCTAACCTCCAATCTGGCTTTCCAGGTTATTACAAAAGCATAGTTGAAGCCGGGCATGGTGACTCACACCTGTAATCCCAGCACTTTGGGAGGCTGAGGCAGGCAGATCACCTGAGGTCAGGAGTTCAAGACCAGCCTGGCCAACATGGTGAAAACCCATTCCAAGAAAAATACAAAAATTAGCCAGGCATGATGGTGGGTGCTGGTAATCCCAGCTATTAGGGAGGCTGAGATGGGAGAATCGCTTGAATCCTGGAGGCAGAGGCTGCAGTGAGCTGAGATTGTGCCACTGCACTCCAGCCTGGGCAACAGGACAAGACTCCTTCTCAAAAGAAAAAGCATATTTGAGCTACGTGCAGTGTCTCACGTGTGTAATCCCAGAGATTTGGGAGGCCAAAACCAGAGGATTGAGGCCAGGGTTTCAAGACAGCCTGGGCAACATAGCAAGACCCTATCTCTACAAAAGTAAAATTTAAAAATTACCTGATGTAATGGCACACTCCTATAGTTCCAGCTACTTGGGAGGCTGAGGTGGGAGGATCACATGAGCTCAGGAGGTCGAGGCTGCAGTAAGCCGTGATTGCACCACTGAACTCCAGCCTGGGTGACAGAGCAAGACCCTGTTTCATTTTTTTTTTTTAAGTATATTTGTGAAGGATGGAGACTAGAACACATTGTATGTAATGGTTTGTTGGCTTCTTATAACTTTTAAATATTTAGACATACGGTATGGGGGCCTCTCTGTGAGCCCTTGCCCTGAATCCCACAGGGGAGAGCAAGTCTACTAGCAATGAGTCAAAGAAGGGCTCTTTCTGGAGAGTTGGCGCAATCCTCTGTTAAAAGAAAAACTTCAGCCAAATTAAATTTAAAGGAGTTTAGTTGAGCAATGAACAATTCGTGAATCGGGCAGCCCCCAGAATCACAGCAGATTCACACAGACTCCAGGGATGCCTCCTAGTCAGAACAAATTTATAGACAACAAAAGGGAAGTGACGTACAGAAATCAGCGGTGAGCTACAGAAACAGCTGGATTCGTTACAGGTTGGCGTTTGCCTTATTTGAACACAGTTTGAACACTCAGCAATGTATGAGTGACTGAAGTATGGCTGCTGAGATTGGCCAAGACTCAGCAGTTGTTACAGGTGCATACTCCTAAGTTAGGTTCTCAATCTTGTCTACCTATTAGGTTACAGTTTGTCCACAAGGACTCAACTATAGAAGCACAGAGTCCTTCTCAGGCCACCCCTTTGCATTGGTTACTCCACGAACTCACTCAAAGTCAGACTAAGAGAAAGCAGATTAGCGCGTGACCAGAGCAGATGCAAATCTGATGGTGTCATCATGTACTTAAAACCCTTCAATGTCCCTGGCTTCCAGATGACATGCTTTGGTGTGGCATTCAGGACCCTTTCCATCCTCCTTGTCTCCTCAAATTTATCCCTCACTTTCCACCTACACCCACCCAATGTTTCCCACAACTTTCCTGTCCCCTCTGCCTCCCATGGTCCCACATTTTGGCCCTTCACTCCTGCTTCTTCACAGGCCACTTCCTATTTGTCCTTCCTGAGCCAGCTGAAATGTCACCTCCTTCAGAGTGTCTTTCCTGAGTCGGACACCCCTCTCAGGTTCATAGCACTGCTCACCCAGTCCTCCAGCGATTTCTTGGTCTTTCTCTCTCATAGACAGTGGGCATCTCGGGAAGATCCATGTCCTCTCTGCACTGCTAGGCTGAGGGCCTGCGTGATAAGGGAACAGACACGTAATCGTGGAGGTCTCTGACCCACCCTGTGGGCAATGTCCTTCCTCTCATAGCATTTGGGAACTAAAATTCCTCAGGGAAGAAAGATTCTGTTCCTAATGCACAGGAAGCTGCCTAGTCGAGATGTTGGGGGTTCTGGAATGTTCTTGGGATCTATCCAGAGGACTTATAAGCACCAAAGGGATCTCCATTGATTGATGCAAGCTGGCTATGCCTGGAGTCCATCATGGATCCTCCACGCTGAGGAGTACAACAAGACCCCAGGTCTTTTGGATGCATAGAACTGGTCCTTGCTAGTCTCTCCCAGCATGTTTTACCCAGACCACAGCCGCACTCCCGTGGCCTCAGAAACAGACTCTCTAGTGTGGAAGGGGGGCAAGATCTGTTAGGCTTAACCTGAGACAGTGCCATATTATGGTCAGAAAGCATGTTCCACATCCACAGCCTTGTGACCATTCCCAGAACCCCCTCTTCCACAGGGTGGAGACCTCAGATATTCAAGTCCCATTGTGGAGATGCATGAAACAGGTAGGAATGCACAAAAATGAAAGAGAGCAGTGCTGGCCAGGCTCGGTGGCTCACGCCTGTAATCCCAGCACTTTGGGAGGCTGAGGCAGGTGGATCATGAGGTCAGGAGTTTGAGACCAGCCTGGCTAACATAGTGAAACCTTGTCTCTACTAAAAATACAAAAATTAGCCTGGCATGGTGGTGCACCCCTGTAGTCCCAGCTACTTGGGAGGCTGAGGCAGGACAATCACTTGAACCCAGGAGGCTGAGGTTGTGGTGAGCTGAGATCACGCCACTGCACTCCAGATTGGGCCAGAGGGCAACACTCTGTCTCAAAAAAAAAAAAAAAAGAGAGCAGTGTGAAGGAATTCCAGAAAGAGTCAGGAAACATAAAGCCCCTCTGATGGCTGATTTGCCCAGGGCTCTGGATGGTCTTGAAGAGTCTTTCTTAGATGCACGAAGGTCTGGAAGGCTTCTATTAGAGGTTCCTTCACACTTTCCTTCTTTCAGGGTCAGACTCACATTGTGGTCTGATGATTCTCCTCTTCTCTTCTCTTTCCCCTTCCCATTTTCTCTCACAAGTATTTTCCCCAATAAAATCTATGCAGGTTTAACCCCATCTTGGTCTCTGCTTCTTGGAGGACCCAGACTAGCACATTGACCTTGGGTAAGTAGGTCAATGCGTGCTGCACCCTCAGGATCCACATCCCTCATTTGTTACATAAAAGAGATTTAATCATGACTCTCATATTAATACAATGAATGCAATAAATATGTGTCAAACATTTATTTAACTCACTAATTAATGAGGAAACCAATATGATGTTCTGTCTGTATGTATATACACATACATACACACAATTATATATTTATATTTTATATACATACGTATATAAAGAACGCTGAAATGAATTTACAGAGAGATCCAAAACAGGTCAATAATCAGTTGCATTCCACTGTGCACAACTAATTTGCTTCTTTGCAGGCAAAAAACCATTTGCATTATTGGCAATTTTCTACAACTTAGAGTTGTAAAATAGCTCTGAGATAATGAAAGGCAGATTCCTTGGAAAGTACACTACACAGGATACTCAGTCATCTTTTTTTGCACATGTCATCAGTCTTTCACAATTTCTGACGGAAGGGAAGGGATTGGATGAGATGATTTCTGAATTTTCTTCTAGCCCATGTGACTGTGCCCCCAAGGCTCACCTGTCATGCTGAAAATCTGGTTCCTCTGCCTACTGCATGCATCTCCCCTCCCCTCCCCACCCCAGGAGAATCAACCCATAGCCTTCCTTTGAGCACTGCCCCCTTGATTAGGAATTGGCACTCTGTGGATTCTAAGTCAAATGTTAGCTGATACTTAAAAATAAAAAGCGCGGTGGCTCACTCCTGTAATCCCAGCACTTTGGGAGGCCAAAGCAGGCAGATCACTAGGTCAAAAGTTCAAGACCAGTCTGACTAAAAGGGTGAAACCTTGTCTCTACTAAAAATACAAAAATTAGCCAGGCATGGTGGCACATACCTATAGTCCCAGCTACTCGGGAGGCTGAGGCAGGAGAATCTCTTGAACCTGGGAGGCAGAGGTTGTGGTAAGCCAAGATTGAGCCACTGCACTCTAGCCTGGTGACAGAGCGAGACTCTGTCTCAAATAAATAAATAAATAAATAAATAAATAAATAAAATTAAATTAAAATTAAAAAAATAAAATAAAATAAATAAAAATAAAAAGCATGGAGATTGTACAGATTGTAAAGCACTAGTCAGTGTTCTGTTCCAAAGAACAGAAATTGGCTCTGGTTAACATAGTAGAGAAGGGTCAGTAGCTCATAGCATCATAGGAAGGCCAGAAAACATGCCCAGGAAGGAAATAGTTGGGAGCAGGGGAATGGTGTCAGCTGGAATGTTGCTATAGCAGCCAGCAGGACCATGCTAACTGTCCTGGTGACACCGCCGGGCACCAGCTGCTGAGCCATCAAACCGTCCACTTGGCCACAGTCACTGTTTTAAAAAGTCTCTAACTAACCTGGAGGCTTGGTTTACTTCCTCCAAATTCAGAAATAGTGGCAGGAATGTCCAACTGGCTGTGTTTAGGGGACATCCTCACAGTCAAGCTGCCTGGAGTTGGGAAAAGAATATCTAGTCCTGTGATGCTTACTATTGGGGTCAACTTGAATGGCCTGAAGGATGCCTAGACAGCTGGTATTGTTTCTGGGTGTGTCTGTGAGGGTGTTGAGGGTGTTGCCAGAGGAGACTGACATTTGAGTCAGTGAACTGGGAGAGGCAGACCCACCCTCAGTGAGGATGGGCACCATCCAAACGGCTGCTAGTGCAACTGAAACAAAGCAGGCAGAAGAAGATGGGATAGGCTGGCTTGCTGGGTCTTCTGGCTGCTTTCTTTCCCCCATGCTGGATGATTCCTCCTGCTCCTCCTGCGCTTGAACATCAGCCTCCAGGTTCTTCGGCCTTGGGATTCTTGGACTTTGCCGGAGGTTCTTGGGCCTTCGGCCACAGACTGAGGTCTGCACTGTCAGCTTCTCTGCTTTTGAGGCTTTTGGACTCATACTGAGCCATCAGTGGCTTCTTTCTTCCCCAGCTTCCAGACAGCCTGCCGCGGGATTTTGCCTAGTGATCATGTGAGCCAATTCTTCCTGATAAACTCCCTTTCGTATATACATATATCCTATGTCCCATGGGACGATTCCATGTCCCATTTTGACAATCAGAAAAGCTCACACCTTCTTCTCATTTTTTTAGAGAAATGTTAAGAGATTCAAAGTCACACATGCCCACTGTACTCATTTCTGAAGACTGCCATAACTAGGTACCACAAACTGGGTACATAAAACCAAAACCAAAGAAATTTATCATCTCACAATTCTTAAGTCCAAAGTTAAGGTGTCAGCAGGGCCACAATCCCTCTGATACCTATAGGGCAAGTCTTCCTTTCCTCTTCCTAGTTTCAGGTGGTTTACTGGCAATCTTTGACATCCCTTGGCTTGTACCTGCATCACTCCAATCTTCAGTCTTTAGAGATGGTTCTCCCTGTGTCCCTGTCTTCTTGTAAGGACACCAGTCGCATGGAGTAGGGGTCCACCCTACTCTGGTATGACTTCATCTTAATATAATTAATTACATCTGCCATGATTCTATTTCCCAAAAGATCACATTTCAAGATGCTGAGGGTTAGAACTTCCATATATCATTTTGACTCACTAATATGGTTTGGCTGTGTCCCCACCTAAATCTCATCTTGAATTGTAGCTCCCATAATTCCCTTGTGTTGTGGGAGGGACCCAGTGGAAGGTAATTGAATCACAGGGACAGGTTTTTCCCTTGCTGTTCTCATGATAGTGAATAAGTCTCATGAGATCTGATGGTTTTATAAAAAGGAGTTCCCCTGCACAGGTTCTCTTGCCTGCCTCCATGTAGGACATGCCTTTGCTTCTCCTTTGCCTTCTGCCACGATTGTGAGGCCTCCCCAGTCATGTGGAACTGTGAGTCCATTAAACCTCTTTTTCTTTATAAATTATCCAGCCTCAGGTATGTCTTTATTAGCAGCGTGAGAACAAACTAACACACCCATCAACAAGAGCTTCCTGTTCTGTGTTTTTTAACCTTTTCTCATTCATGTCCCATTTTGACAATCAGAAAAGCTCACACCTTCTTTTCATTTTTTTAGAGAAATGTTAAGAGATTCAATGACAACCTCAATAGTAAGTTGGAAGTCTTCTAGATCACTTTTGTAAACTATAATCACCCCCCGCTTCCAAGGACACACACTGCTCCTGTTAGAAGCAACCTCCCTCTTAAGTAAACAAAGCCCAGTATGAGTCCAAAGGACAAAACCAGAACCTGACCCATAACTTCTGTTTTTGTTCACTGTTCTTTCATAACACACCACAGCCAATGGCAGAAACCACAGCCACACCAACATCTCTCAGAGAAAGGAAAGTAAGAGCAAAAGAGCCTTAAAACTGATTCACTGGCTGAGTTCTTCCTTAAGCTAAATAGGTTCTCCCACAGCCCAGAGTCCTTCCCCAACTCAACAGCTCTTTCTATCCAAGACAGGAGGCTTCTCTAGTTTCCTGAAACTGAGGGCAAGTTCTGATGTAATCCGCCTTGTAACCTGGGACCCTCTCCATATCAGGAAATTGTCTCTTTCCCAGACCCTACTTAATAGCCCCTAATGTGCAACTGTCTCTGTCATTGGAAGCAGCTTCCAAGGAACTCAGAAACTTTTTCATGGGAGCACAAAGTGGGAAGGGTCCCAGTTAGCTGACCAAGCATCTGCTGCCTTTCATCTGCTGCCAAGTGAGCTGGCCTTGAACTAGGTCTCCTAATCTTTGACATGCATCTCCTCATCTGTCAAAGGTCTTACCTTTGACATATTTATAGACTATAAAAGACTTCATACAACATAAAATGCTAAATGAAAATAAGGTATCCTTATTGTTGCTGCTGTTACTGAATTTAGCACAAGAATTTAAAAGGACATGAGTAAGGTGGAGGGGTCCTTGGCTGGCATTTGTCAGCTCTCCATAGTGCTCCCTCCAGTGCATCTTGATATAAATTTATTTATATTTATCCTGCTGATGATTCATTATTTCCTGAATCTCAGAATTCATGTCTTTCATCAATTTGGGAGCGTTCTCAGAAAAAGCAAAAAATAACATTGAACATTGTCCCTCTCCCAATCTCTATTGTCTCTTTCTGGCACTCTAGTTACATGTATGTTTGATCATTTTATAATATCCTCCATGTTATTCATTTCTTTTTCATATTTTCCATCTCCCTTTTCTTCTTCTTTTGTTTGCTTTTTTTTTTTGAGACAGGATCTTACTCTCTTGTTCAGGCTGCAGTGCAGTGGCATGATCATGGCTCATGACAGCCTTGACTTCCTGGTCTCAAGTGATCCTCCCAAGGAGGAGCAAAGGCATGTCCTACATGGAGGCAGGCAAGACAGCCTGTGCAGGGGAACTCCCTTTTATAAAACTATCAGATCTTGTGAGACTTGTTCACTATCACGAGAACAGCATGGGAAAAACCCATCCCAGAGATTCATTGACCTCCTACTGGGTCCCTCCTACAATACATGAGAAGGGACCCAGGAACTACGGGCACATGACACTATGCCCAACTAATTTTTGTTTTTTGTGTTTTGGGTTTTTTTTTTTTTTGGTAGAGACAGGGTTTTGCTATGTTGCCCAGGGTGGTCTAAAACTCCTGGGCTCAAGTGATCCACTCACCTCAGCCTCTCAAAGTGCTGGGATTATAGGCACAGCCACTGCACCAGCCACCATCATCTTTCTTCTTTGCACCAAGTTTTGAGTAATTTTTTCAGATCTGTCTTCCAGGTAATTAATTATCTCTTCTGTTATTTACTCTTTCTGTTGTGTTTTTAAATTCCTCTGGCTACTTTTCTTAATTTTTAGAAGTATTTTATTCTTCAATTGACCTGGTATATTTTTATATAGAGAGTAAGTTTATCCTTTTCTCGTGTTTTTTTGTTTGTTTTGTTTGTTTGTTGTTTTGTTTTGTTTTTTTTTTTGGTGAAACGGAGTCTCACTCTGTCACCTGGGCTGAAGTGCAGTGGTGCGATCTTGGCTCACTGCAACCTCTGCCTCCTGCTTCAAGCGATTCTCCTGCCTCAGCCTCTCAAGTAGCTGGGATTACAGGCGCCTGCCACTACACCCAGCTATTTTTTTTAATTTTTAGTAGAGACAGGGTTTCATCATGTTGGCCAGGCTGTTCTCGAACTTCTGACCTGGTGATTTGCCTGCCTCGGCCTCCCAGTGTGCTGGGATTACAGGCATAAGCCACCATGCCTGGCCTTTTTCTCGTATTTTCAACTTTACTTTTAAGTTTCTGTAGTAAGTTTAGGCATATTTATTTTATAATCTACATTTGATAATGTGAATATTTTATTGTATTGGGAATTTAATTCTTAGTTGTTGTTTTTGCTGGTTCTTGTTCTTGGTAGCTTATTTTTCATTTGAAATTTTGAGCTCATATATATATTTTTTGACACGAGGTCTCACTGTGGTTTCCCAGGCTGGAGTGCAGTGGTGTGATCTCGGCTCACTGCAACCTCTGCCTCCGGGGCTCAAGTGGTTCTCCTGCCTCAGTCTCCCAAGTAGCTGGGACCACAGGCACACACCATCATGCTCAGCTAATCTTTTGTATTTTTGGTAGAGACTGGGTTTCACCATGTTGCTCAGGCCAGTGAGTTCATATTTATAGGCTTATGAGAGGACTCCTGGCCTGGAGTAAAATCATCACCTGTCAGAAGAGATATAAGTCTGTTTCTGTCAGGCACCCCAAGAGCATTGCCAACCACTGTTCATCTTTTAGTTTTCGTTCTTAGAGGTTACAAGGCCACATCTTATTGGTTCTCTCATTTACTAATGAGTGAAACAGTCTTTGTTCATTTTACTTTTCATTTTTTATTTTTATTTTTTATTTTTTTTAAGACTAAGTCTTACTCTGTCACCCAGGCTAGAGTGCAGCGGTACAATCTCGGCTCACCACAACCTCCACCTCCTAGGTTCAAGCGATCCTCCTGCCTCAGCCTCCAGAGTAGCTGGGATTACAAGTGCCCACCAGTCCCAGATAATTTTGATAATTTTAGTAGAGATGGGGTTTCACCATGTTGGCCAGGCTAGTCTCGAACTCCTGACCTCAAGTGATCCACCCACCTCGGCCTGCCAAAGTGCTGGGATCACAGGGGTGAGCCACTGTGCCCAGTCCGTTTTACTTTTTAATACTTTATGTGTGGTTTTGTGTGTGTTCATTGATTTGATTCTTGCAGCATCAAAGAACTAGAAATAACCTAACTATCCGTTGTAGGGAACTAGATAAGAAAATAATAGTACATCCATTAGATGGAGTACTTGTCAGTCACTGAAAAGAAAGGTGATTTATGTATGTTGATATAAAACATTCTAAAAAGTTATGTAAAAAAATAAGAAGATGCAAAAGAGCCTTACAATTTGCTGGCATATTCATTTTAAAATACTTATTTTATATATATATCTATGTGTATATTTAATTATGTATAAACTATGATTTTTTTTTTTTTTTTGAGACAGGGTCTTGCTCTTGTAGCCCAGGCTGGAGGGCAGTGGTATGATCTTGGCTCACTGCAACCGCTACCTCCTGGGTTCAAGCGATCCTTGTGCCTCAGTCTCCGAAGTAGCTGGGATTACAGGCATGTGCCACCACACCTGCCTGATTTTTATATTTTTAGTAGAGACAAGGTTTCACCAAGTAGTCCAAGCTAGTCTCGAACTCCTGGCCTCAAGTGATCCTCCTGCCTCGGCCTCCCAAAGTGCTGGAATTACAGGCGTGAGCCACCGTGCCTGACAACTATGATTGTTTATCCATCAAAAATGTCTAGATGAATGTTTTTGTCACTGGTAGTTAACTCTGGATAATGAGACCAAATAGTTGTGGGACATTTGAACTGTTTGAATTTTTTAAATGAGAATTATATTGTTTAACCTAGGGGTTTTTGTGCATTTTGTTCGTTTGTTTAAACATGACAAGGTAAGAGGAGAAACATAAAAAAGACCAGTTTACTGTATTGTAACTACGTCATGTATTGTTGCTTCATTCCCACATTCAAAGCCAATAGCCAAACATAGGAACTGGTATCGAAGGAACAATTTTTTTTTTTTTTTGAAACAGAGTCTTACCTGTTGCCAGGCTGGAGTGCAATGGCGTGATCTTGGCTCACTGCAACCTCTGCTTCCTGGGTTCAAGCGATGCCCCTGCCTCAGCCCTCCGAGTAGCTGGGACCACAGGTGCGTACCACCACACCTGGCTAATTTTTTGTATTTTAGTAGAGAGGGGGTTTCACCACGTTGGCCAGGATGGTGTTGACCTCCTGATCTGGTGATCCACCTGCCTCAGCCTCCCAGAGTGCTGGGATTACAGACATGAGCCACCGCGCCCAGCCCAAAGGAACAATTTTAATACATCTTGGCAGAACACCTCTTATCCATACTTCTACCCAAGCCTGCCTCTCCCCACCCCAGCGTCTTTACCCATCATTTTATTAGTTCTCTAATCATTCACCCCACAAGGTCTTGAGAACAGGAGTAAGAACAGGTATTCTCCCTCTTGGCAAAGAGGAACCTGAACCCAGGGTTAGCCCTAAATCCTTAGGGAGCAAGCCAGGCACAGCTGCTGTGCTCCTCAAAGCTCTGCCCAGACAAATACCTCATTGGGGGCTTTAGGAACTTCTAAGAGCCCCCTTTACTTCTGTTGGTCAGCCTGTGGAATGTCCAATGACTTTGAGGCCAAGGCAAGTCCTGTTTCCAGTGTAGCCTTAGGAGCCCTTCCACTCAAAACTGGACATCAGAGAGCTCTCACCATGCTCTAAATTCTTGCATAGATGCCAGGCATGATGCCTGCCTTCAGGGCAAAATTAACCTCCTGATCTTCTCCAGCTTGATCACATGCCAGTAAAGACTGTCAAAACCAACAGTCACAAACCACAGCCTCTGGGCATGCGGTAGGAAGCAGACAGGTGAGCTCTCCCTCTCCTCCTCCTCCCAACCCCCAACCCTTGCCTCCCACAGACTCATGAGGACACTTCTCCAGTCAAAAGAAAAAAGAGTGGTGAGGGGGGACAAGAGCCTCAGGGGCCCGGTGTCCTACCCAACTTCATGAAGAAAGACCTCTTAGGAAAACTGAGAGGGAACAAAATCTCTTGCTATTCCCATTTAGAGATTCCACTGCTGTCTGGCTTTTCATGACATTTGGACTTTCTCAAGGTGAAAGCACAGGAGTTATTCTTGATTGCTCTGGCCTCACCTTCCACAAACAATTCCTTTTCAAACCTCATCAGATGCTACATCCAAAGTACTTCCCAAATGTGTTTACTTCTCTCCCTTTCACTGCCACATTCCCAGTCAAAGCCATCACTCTCTCTCTCTCAGTCCTATAGCCAATTCTACCAATAGCCAATGGGTAATCAGAGGAGGTCACTGCTGTGCTACAAGCCCTCTAAGAACTTGCCAACATGGCCGGCCGCGGTGGCTCATGCCTGTAATCCCAGCACTTTGGGAGGCCGAGGCAAGCAGATCCCTTGAGATCAGGAGTTTGAGACCAGCCTTGACAACATGGCGAAACCCCACCTCTACTAAAAATGCAAAAAGTAGCCAGGCATGGTGGTGCATGCTTGTCATCCCAGCTACTCAGGAGGCAGAGGTGGGAGAATCACTTGAACTCGGAAGGTGGAGGTTGCAGTGAGCTGAGACTGCACCACTGCACTCCAGCCTAGGTGACACAGTGAGACTCTGTCTCAAAAAAAGAAAAAAAAAAAAAAAAAGAACTTCCCAACAGCACTTAGAAGCCATCCCAGCTGTGTACGTGGTCCCCATGATCTTCCCTTGCTGCTCCCTCCAACCTTCCCCTCCCCCTGCCCCTTGCCCATGACCCTGCAGCAACACACAGGACCCCTCTCTGTCCCTCAAGCGTGCCAAATGTGTCTCAGCCCTGGGGTGTTCTTCTCCCTCCTCACCTGGCTGACTCCTCATCCTCATTCCATTCTCAGCTCAGGAGAGGCCTTTGACACCCCTCTGGTCTCCTGTCACCCCTCCATGTGCACTGCTCAGTTCTATTTTCATCAAAGCACTCCGCGCCATCTGCAATTAACACATTATTTTATTTACTTGTGTGTCTGGGTCCCCCAAGGAGGTAGGCTCCAAAAGAGCAGGACCCTCACTGCTCGCCTGTTTTGTCCACTTTGTGTCCTCAACAGCTGGGATGCTGCCCGGTAACACAATGGAAATGTTGCCAGTGAATGAGTTCTCTTTCCAGAAGTGGAAATGGCATGATTGAAGCCATCCACATCCTCTTGCTGCTGACCAGGATCAGTGTCTCTGCTGGAGTGAGCTTTGCGCCTGTTGTACAAAGTTAACTGGCCCAGCCAGGAGGCTCATCAGGGGTTGTGCCTGAGTCTCCTCCATGCAGAGAAGTTTCAGGGGCAAGAGGTCTTGCTTACATCAGACACAGACATACTCTCAGAGCGGGAAAAGAGCACATGGAAAATCACACACTGGCTCTGGAAGCTTCTGTCCAGTGGGGTGACACACATCACCTCCACTGAACGTTCATTGGCCAAGCAAGTCTTGTGGCTGCATCTGGTTTCATAGGGCCAAAATGAGTAATCCACCTCTTTCTATTTTTCTGTCTTTCCTTCTGCTTCCTTAATTATTAATTTTACAGTCAGAAAACTAAGCAATGTTCAATAAAGAACTGTGTGGCACCCCTTTATAGACTGGGCCATGTCCTCTCCAAGACTCATGGGGGAGATGACATTAGATCTGAGTTTCAGGAAGGCCAGGAATGGATTCGAGGGGCAGGACTGGAGAGAGGGAGACCAGTTAGGAACCTGGCCCAGCTGTCTCGGTGGGAAGGAAAGAAGAGGAGGAACTGAGTCCCAAGGATCTGTTTTGGGCAGCTGGATAAATGGATGCCCTTCCCTGACCCAGGGAAGTAGTTGTTGAGAACGTGTTGAGAGAACCCACCAGGAAGGGTGCCTAAACCCAGGTAGAGATCCCAACCACCCCCAGAATCTGTGAACTCAGTCCGTCGGTGCTGTTGTGTGGAACCAAAGGGGCAGCTGTCTGGGTTAGCAAAGGCACAACCTGCAGGGCTAGGGTTGAGGGGAGGTGAGGGAGGTGACAAGGTGCAGAATTGAAGGAAGCTCCTCTCCCAGGTCTCAGGGCCATGCAAGGGCAGGCTGGTCCTGGGAGTGATGCCTCCTTGGAGTTGACATCCTTGCTCCTCACTCGCCTCATCCTAATCTTGGCCCGATCACAAAATATGTCAGGCCTGAGACATTCTTCCCAGGGGTCCTGTGAGCACAGTCTCCTACCTGCTGGGCTGAGACTCTCCAGGACCCCTTGTCTGATGGGATGGTGGACACTGACTTGGCCTTTCCGGTCCGATTTCCCCACCACCTGCTGCTTCATCTGACCCTGAGATCTTGCCATCTGGATTCCTGTGTCCCCAGCGTGGTCTGTACTAAGCGACCTGGACTTGACGGCCCCTCGCCAGACTCCACACATTCCTCTGTGCCCCAGGGACCCGGCCTTGCAGCTGCTTTTGGGTCCCTGCTCCGACCTGACTCCATCATGATCATGGCCTAGAGAGCTCTGTGCAGGCTGCTGACCGTACAAAGGCCCCTCTGCGAATGCCAAATAAAGTGAGCAGCTCAGGGGCAGCCGATGCCAAGCAGGGCCCTGGGGCCTTGGGCCAGCCCGAGTCCCAATCCATGTCAGGCAACCATAGCATTTACACAGGCGGGCTGCCATCCTCTACGAATCTGGAAATGGGTCTGCCTGGTTACAGGAATCCCATAAACAGCCATGCAGAGGCAGGCGGGGCCAAAGGCTCAGAAGGCTCCCAATTTTGTTTGAGAGGAGAAACACCCAGTCCCCAAAGCCACTGAGCAAAACATGTGATCCCCGCCTTTAAACACTGCAGGGACTCTGTCTCAGCGAGGAGAAGGCGCACACATGGGAGCTGTAGGGAGACTCAGGCGCAGAGCCCAACCATGCCCCGGGCCCAACCACACCCGGAGCCTACCACGGCCAGAGCGGGCCCTCCCTGAGCAAGAACTGTTCTGCCCCAGGGTGTGGGCTTCACCTTTGCCGGCACAGTGCAGACAGGAGGTAAAGTCACCAATGGTCAATCTCGACAGTCCAGAAGTGATGAGATGCAGACACACAGCCTCGGGAGCCCCACACCCCGGCACTTCTCTGTCCCCAGAACTGCTGCTCTGGACAGAAGCTGTGAGGCCAACAGAACTCCTGGGTCCTCCTCCTTTGGATGGCATGAATTCCTGGGCCTACCTCAGAGCCTACACTGCAGCAGAGAGCACCAGCAGGAATCTCCCCTCCTCTGTCCTCTGTCCTGGAGGATGGCCTCCTGGAGGCCTGGGAGGAGGGAGGAGGCACTGTCTTCCCATCTTGGGATTCCTCACCACTGGCTCCTGAAAACAGCCTGGACAGCTCAGGGGGAAGACCCGGTGGTGCAGACACAGGGGCAGGGAAGTGCTGGCTAGAGAAGGGCGGGGCCCCTTGCCAGGTCTCCACCCTCAGGCCTGTGCCTGCGGACCTAAGTGAGAACAAGCACTCCTGTTTTCGCGCCCAAATGTTGCATTTTCCAAGACCACTCTGGCCTGTCATGCCCCCCATCCTGTGCCCATATCAACCCCAGACCTTAGCAGGCTCAGACACACAGGCTGAACACAGACAGGAGCAGAGGAATAGAGCAACAAAAAGCAGTGGGGCAGCACGGCAGAGAAGGACGGAATGGGCCGAGAACAGCTGGACTTCAGGGGAACACCACCTTCCCACTCCATGCCTCCTCCCAGCTCTCCATCCATCTTGCTGCGAGGCACCTCCACCACTCAGTCAAACCTTGCATGCATCCTTCGAGACGGTGCGCGATCCGATTTTTCCAGCACGCTAGGCAAGAGCTCCAGATAGAGAAAGCTGTCACACTTTGTCCATTGAGCTGATTAACACACAAGCTATCTGCAAATGGCAAACCTGAAAGAGCCTGTAACACATGCTCACTTGGGCTTCGGGAGGCTCAGACATCCGCCCCAGATGCTGCCTGGGGTGGGAGCCCAAAAGCACGTGCCCCGGCCTTTGTACCTGCCTGTCTGCATGCTCCCCGCAGGAGTTTGTCCTGCAGGGTGACCAAACAGGCAACACCCCTGTCGCATGCCCTGCAAGGGGAATCAGAGAACTGTCCCATTTCACCAGCGGCCCCATGTCCTGCGAGGGGAATCAGGGAACTGTCCCATTTCACCAGCAGCCCCATGGCCCTCCTTGCCCATGATTTGCTGGTGGGGTAGACACAGGAGGAAGGTGGTCCGTGGAGTGGGGCTTCATGCCAACCATCTGAGAAGGTCAGGACTTCTTGTGTGGTTTTGGGAGATGAGAATCCAGCTGCTCTCTGGTCTGTTGGGCCCTGGGCGGTGCCTGGACCTGAGATGGAATGGGCAGAGGTGCAGGAAGGTTGGGAAGCACACCTGGCCTTGCTGGTCCAAAGCGGGCCCATTCCTGTCTCCGTTGCACCCAACTTCTTGCTGACAGCCTTTCTTGCTGCTGCTTCTTGGCGGCAGCAGCTATAATTTCCCCATATAGCATCTAATTTGAACTTCTACAAGCCTCCTCCCCTTAAAATGCTTAATTATTATGTTCTTCTAAAATATCAGAGGGAATCTTCCCAGCCATAAGAATTTCCCCGGAGGAGAAAAGGATAAACCAGCAATTAGTGCCATGAACTCAGATCCTGGAAAGTCCACATGGGTCCAGGGGATGTGTTCAGCCCCAGGACTCCACCTGGGAGAGCGCGCCTGCTAGGAAACCAAGGGCACGCTGACTTGCCTGAAAGGCTGTTAGGGTGGCAAGCATGGCATGGGGCTAAAGGGCACCTCTGCCTTCACTTCTGCTGCTTCTGACTCATGATTTTCCCTGTTTCTCTGACAGCACAAAGCCACTCTCTCCCCCAAAGCCCGCCAAGCCACAGTGCTTGAAGCAGGATTAGTCCTTTACTGCTTTACTTGTTTTTCCAGAACATTACCTTTACCTTCATTCAAAAGTCTCGTTTTAAAAAAAAATTCTAGGTCTCCTGGTTATATCATGTCATGCCTTGAGTCACTTGTCCTTGGAATGACCCATGACCCTCCGCTTCCCTCTCAGCCTTTTGACTTCCTCCTTACTTATGACAGTCCCATTCCATCTTGGTCACACTGTCCCCTGAACAAGCCCCAGGTCATGTCATGACTCACCAAGACCACCAATGACTTCTCCAAAACCAAAACGTCGCCCTCTGGCTCTGAACACAATTCCCATCTCCTCCTTGTCTTGCACCCTCAATTTCACTATTCCTACTCGGGGACGTCAGTGAGCCCTGTGCACGCACACACACACACACACACACCCCTTCCACTTTCTCCCCATGCAACAAGCCTTCTTTTGATGAGAACAATGCTCTCATGAACATGTCACCTACCTCATGTCCCTAAGACTCCCAACCAGCCTGGGCTGGTTTTGATGTTCTCCAGGGAATTAGATACTCTGTCCCAGCTTCTGTGCACAAGTGGCTTTCTCTGGCCTTCCACCTCATGGCTGAGTGGGAGAAAATCTAACCGAAGCATGCACTAGAGCAACTTCTCACTGCAGCACCACTTACCAATCCTTTCATTCCTGTTTGTTTAGATACCCAGCATTGGGCCCTAGTGGTAGAGGAGCTAGAAAGAAATTATTTAGGCAGATAGTGAGGGTAAGAGTCCTTGGCAGAATTTCCCTTTTAACAAAAACCAGCCCCCAAATAATTTATTTTCTAACAAAAAGCAGCCTGAAAAATCGAACTGCAGACATAGATAAGCAAGCTGGAAGCTTGCACAAGTGAATGCCGGCAGCTGTGGCAAAAGGGCGACCCGGAAGCCAGGCGTGTTCAGTTCGGAGGCTCCATCTTCCCTTTTCTTTGTCACCACATGTATAGTAAAGAAGCAGGTAACGTGGCTCCTGCCAGGTAGAGAACACATCTGCATAATAAAACATCAGGGTAGAGCAGCCAACTTTTTCATGCCCTATGCAAATGGCACACCGAGTCCTAACCAGTTTTTTGTGCCTTATGCAAATGGCACACTTGGTCCAACAAATCTTTCATGCGCTGTGTAAATCAGACACCACCTCCTCAAGCTCATCTATAAAATCCCTTGCATTTTGCCACAGACCAGAAAACCCCCTCAGGACCCCTCTCTCTGCAGGAAAGAGCTTTTCTTTTTCTTTCGCCTATTAAACTTCCACTCTGAAGCTCGCTCCTTGTGTGTCTGTGTCCTAGTTTTCTATGGCTGTGAGATAATGAATCTTGGGTATTTACCCCAGACAATGACACCACTTCACTAGGACCCTAGGACAACCTGGGCTGGCCTCCTGTATGGGCAAGAAGAGCAGTGCAGGGACCCACCAAATTCCCACAGACAGAGATGTGATTCCCAGGCTGGCATCTTTCGCTGGTACAGGCTTGTGAGCGCAGAATGTGAGTATCCTGTTCCAACCTAGGTCAGTGTTGTCACTCTGGTGACCTGAAATCGCTTTGGTGGGAATATTTACACCATGGAAACTGGCAGATGCTATGAATTGGTCCTGTCTGTATTCCAGAGGGCCACTAACTAGCACACCACTGCCAGTACCTGCCACAGAGGCCAGAACCCAAGGCTTTGCCACAGTGATTGCCTCGTTTTGCTGGGGACCAACAGCTGTTGTGGGCTGCGAGGTAACTGAGACTCTTTCTCTCTTAGGGAAAGAGATTGCACCAGGTGCTACAGAGTGAACCAATCACTTTTACTTATTTTGTGTTAATTTTTTTTAGAGACAGGGCCCACTCTGTCACCCAGGCTGGACGGCAGTGGCATAATCATGAAACCACTTTTGCAAAAATCATAACAGTGAGAAAATTATGACAGTGAATGAGATCTCATCTAACCAACTCCATCTTGCCTTTAATCTTCAAACTGCCCTTGGTCATTCCTGGGTATAAGCCAAGTTAACTTGTTGAGAAATTTAGTTTATAGTTTAAGTGATAATAGCCCTGTCCAAAATTAATTCGTCTTTATAAAACTAATAAAAGATCACCAGGTTAGGAGGATGAGAGGGGCTTGAATTCTGCTAAGATACAGATGTAGTTAAATAATTATCAACCATTATTCCAGAAGTCACAGCATTTGTATCTTCCCCAATTACTCCTGCAGATAACATCACTATTGTAGAACCTAAGATTGACCTTTTGAGATGTCTTTTCAAGCTTTTGCCGATTGCCTCAGCTGGACCAGACCCTCCTCTGTGGCTTCCGCCCAGAAGTGGCTCAGTGCTCACAAGGGCGGTTTTCCACACCCCTGATTCCATCCTCAATGAGTCAGCCTTCCCCTTCCTTCGCCCCGTGCCTGCCAAACTACACTTCAAAAACCCTAGCCTCTGAATTGTTGGGGGGGTTGATTTGAGTAATAATAAAATTCATCTCACGTTTGGCTAGCTCTGTGTGTATTTAATGCTTTTTCTGTTGCAATTCCCTGTCTTGATAAATCTGCTCTATCTAGGCAGCAGGCAAGATGAACCCACTGGGCAGTTATACTCATAGCTCACTGAAGCCTCAAACTCTTGGCCTCAAGCAATCCTCCCACCTCAGTCTCCTAAGTAGCTAGAACTACAAGCACAAACCACTACACCTGGCTAAGTTTTTTGGTTTTTGTAGAGATGGGGTCTTGCTATATTGCCAGGCTGGTCTCAAACTCCTGGCTTCAAGCTGTCTTCCCACCTTGGTCTCCCAAATTTCTGGGGTTATAGGTGTGAGCCACTATGCCTGGCCTTAAATATGTTAATTCTCTCTGGTGACCAATATAATGCAACTGCTTTAGATATTTCATTTTTTCTCATTGGTAGGTACTTCAGACAGCCCATCAAAATGCCCAAACTCAGAAATACTGTCTTATAATCAGATAAACCAATTGCACTTGAATAGTTAATTCCTAATGATAGCACAACTTAAGTCAGTGCTTTGAAATACTCTGTTTACAAGGCCTATGACATGTCCCCTTACAAGTGTTACAGGAAAGGGGTCCTCATCCAGAGCCTAAAAGAGGGTTCTTGGATCTCGTACAAGAAAGAGTTCAGGGCAAGTCCATAAAGTGAAAGCAAGTTTATTAAGAAAGTAGAGGAATAAAAGAATGGCTACTCCATAGACAGAGCAGCCCCGAGGGCTGCTGGTTGTCCATTTTAATGGTTATTTCTTGATTATATGCTAAACAAGGGGTGGGTTAGTCATATCTTCCCTTTTTAGACCATACCAGGTAACTTCATGACATTGCCATGGCATTTGTAAACTGTCATGGCGCTGGTCGGAGTGTAGCAGTGAGGACCACCAGAGGTCACTCTCGTTGTCATCTTGGTTTTGGTGGGTTTTGGCCGGCTTCTTTAATGCAACCTGTTTTATCGGCAAGGTCTTTATGACCTGTATCTTGTGCTGACCTCCTATCTCATCCTGTGACTTAGAATGCCTTAACCTCCTGGGAATGCAGCCCAGTAGGTCTCAGCCTCATTTTACCCAGCCCCTATTCAAGATGGAGTTGCTCTGGCTCTGGTTCAAACGCCTCTGACAAAAGCAATAATGCAGTGAGGCTTATAATGTCCCTTGTCAGGACACACTGGCCTTTCTACGGGATTTTATAGAACCTCTGGATCTAGGCACTGTGGCAGACCAGAAGCTGAGGCCTAAGCACAAGGTTAAGTGTCTCATCCAATCCTCTCAGCAAGTCTGTGAGGTGGGCACTATTATTATTCCCACTTTACAGATGAGGAAACTGAGGCCCAGAGAGGTTAAGGAACTGAGGCAAAGTCACATAGCTTGTAAGTGGATGAGCTGGGTATGAGTCAGGCTGTCTGTCCACAGAATCTGCACTAGAATCCACAACCCAGGAGGATTAAGAGGTGAGAGCCTGAGCAATGCCTGGACCAGGAGGCCTGGAGGGGTGCTGATCTTGACTTTCACTTTCCACAATAGGGTGAGAGCATTTGCTTCCAGGAAGGAAGGGTCGGGATGTAAGGTTTAGGAATACAAGGACTTTGCCCCGTTCCTAGGGAGGAAGAAAGATGCAAGGAAGTTACAGGAAAAGAGTTGATCAGACCCTGTTGGCCACTTGGATTTTTTCAGCAACTGCTGCAGGGTGGGGCTTATTCATTCCCCAGGGCCATCAGTGGATTTGATGACTTCCTAAACATGTGCCTCAGAAGCCAGGCTGCCTGAGGATCCAAGAGATGACTGCTGCGAGTGACTCACTCCCAATCACTGGAGGCCCGCACCTCCACCCAGAACTGATGAGGGAAACAAACCAACCCACGCGGACGCCATCGTCAGCCCCAGGAGTGGAAGTCAATGCCAGGGAGGACTTGGGCCAGAGGAGGCTGTCCAAGCTGAGGATACTTCCACACCCTTCTCTGCTGCTTTTTTTTTTTTTTTTTTTTGAGACGGAGTCTCGCTCTGTCACCCAGGCTGGAGTGCAGTGGCGCGATCTTGGCTCACTGCAAGCTCCGCCTCCCGGGTTCACGCCATTCTCCTGCCTCAGTCTCCCGAGTAGCTGGGACTACAGGCGCCCGCCACCACGCCCGGCTAATTTTTTGTATTTTTAGTAGAGACGGGGTTTCACCATGGTACCAATAAGATTGAACATCTTTGGTGTGGAAAGGACACTTTTTGTCCAACTGTGCCCAGAGGCAGAGAAGGGAGCCCTAGGGCTTCCAGCCCGGAACTCTGCCTAGACCGGGATCCCACTGCTCCACTTACTCCAGACCAGCCAGGTCTCAAGGCATTTCCCATGGGGAGTTTCACTCCAGTGCCCATTTCCCATTCACCACAGCCTAGAAGGAGCGGTTATCGATCTACCCTAAGCAGCCTGCAGCTTCCCAGCTCCCAAATCTACCGCTTCTCTTTTTGCTTCAAGGCAGAGTCTCCCCTTACCTCCCCTCTGACCACCATCAACCCACAGAGACCACTGCATTGCCTTGGGGGCTTTACTATTTCTGTGAATTGTGCTATAACATCTGTCGGTTGCTTCTATTCTCTAGTTGTTTTTGTTACGCTTGTTGAATATGCATGAGAAGTAAAGGGTTGAAGTGTTCCGCTCTCTCTGCCTCCTCTAAACGCTTAATCAATGGTGGTGTTTACATGAAAGAGTGAGAGAGGGCACGTGTGAGCCAATGAGCTTGGGTGTCATTTCCTCGTCTAGACCAATGGTTCTTTCCTTGCCTGCATGTTAGAATCACCCCAGAACTTTCAAAAACCCTGATGCATGGGAGCATCCTAACCAATTACATCTATATCCATGGGGAGGGACCCAGACACCTGTATGTTTCAAGCTCCGCAGCCGAAGCTGAAAAGCAGCACACGGGCCCTGCTTCTGAAACCACCTTTGCAAAAAGCATATCAGTGAGAAAAATTGTAACAGTGAGCTGAGCTAACCCACTCCCCATCTTGCCTTTCCCTTAATTATTCCTGAGCTTTTGGACTGAGCTAACATTGGAAGACATTTAGGTTATAGTTTAAATGATAATAGCTCTTCCCCCAAATTCAACCAGCTTTGTAAAGGTAATGAAAGACCGTCAGTCTGGGGGGCAGAAAGCAGCCTGATCCTGCTGAGATGCAGACATAAATTGCCAGCCATTCCCGCAGATAACACCACTATTGCAGATTAGCCTTTGAGATATCTTTTCAAGCGTTTTGCATGTCTGACACTGATGATTGCACCTGAACCTGCCACACTGCTCCTGTAACCCCACCCAGGAGTGATTCCGCTCAGGAGGACAGCTTCTACCTGCTGTGATTTTATCTCTGTCTCAACCAGTCAGTAGCAAGCCTAGCCACCCCCACCTCTTCCCCACACTGCCTTTAAAAAACCCTGACCTACAAGTTTTGGACGAGATTGATTTGAGTAGTAACTCCATCTCCCATGTTGCGTGGCCAGCCTCTTGTCTATTAAACTCCTCTTTACTGCTGTGACAGGAAAATAAACCTTGGGACCCCCAAGTCACTAAGCTAAAGGGAAAAGTCAAGCTGGGAGCTGCTTAGGGCAAACCTGCCTTCCACTCTATTGAGTCATCCCTCTACTCACTGAGACAGATATGTATCTGATTGCCTCTTTTGGAAAGGCTAACTCAAAACTCAAAGGAACTCAACCATTTGTCTCTCACCTACCTATAACCTGGAGGCTCCCTCTCCACTTCCTTTACTTCCAGTTGTCCCACCTTTCCCTACCCAACTAATGTTCATCTTACATATATTGGTTGATATCTCATGTCTCCCTAAAATGTACAAAACCAAGCTGTACCCTAACCACCTGGGGCACATGTCATCAGGACCTCCTGAGGCTGTGTCATGGGCGCACATCCTTAACCGTGGCAAAATAAAAGTTCTAAATTGACTGGGACCTGTCTCAGATATTCGGGGTTCGCACTGCAATGCCGCAGTCTTTATTTGTGCAGCAGGCAGGAAGAACCTGTTGAGCGGTTACACTGCTCCAACATTACTTTGTATGTAAACCCCACACAGATCGTATTGAAGGGAAGATTGTGATTCTGCAGGGAGGAAATGAAGCTGAGATTCTGCATTGCGAACAAGCGCCCAGGTTGGGGGCCTGCTGCTGGCCCCACAGGCCTCACTTTGAGTGGCAAGACACTAGATTACTTGGAACTTTTTAGAACTGCCCTGCGTATCACCCCATCTTGGCCCTCTCACACGTTTTGTGGTTGCTTGATTAACCTCTCACTAGACTGAGGGCAAGGATACTCTCTGACTCCCCACTGTATCCCGGGGTTGATAGCACAGGGTAGTGTTCCATTGTTGCATGCGTGCATGAAGTGATTAAATGAATAGAATGGATTTCAAAATGCCCCCAAAACATGGTTTGTTAAATGTCCCCTGCCCAAACAGACCCAAGTGCCTATTGCTTGTGGACTGCACCCAGTATTCTCTCCTTGGGACAGCCCAGAGCCCACCTGGTTGATGCCTGTGCTGCTGACCACCTAAGGACAGGAGCTTAGAGACTCAGAAGCCAGATAGGTACATCCTGGACTGAAATAGAAACCAGTGGAGGCTGCCTGAAGCTTCCTAAGGAAGGGTGGGCCCAGCCCAGATGGGAGAGGAGAGAAGAGCGGAAGGTTAGACTAGGGGAGGAGGAAAGGGCAGGGCAGGAGGGCTGGCCCCAGGGGAGAAGGGCTTCTAATGATGGTAACATCTGATCTGCCTCTCCTTCCTGCTAATCCTAAATCACAACAGTGTGAAATCTGAGCAAGTGTGAATGCCTCAGGCTCCAGCTGTTTTTCATATCAAGCCCCAGTTCCAGCCTGTCACAGAGAGAAGCCCCCATGCTGAGGACGCAGCAGTGAGAGGCTGCAAGGCTGGGGACTAATCCCTGCAAAGTGGTGGGGAGGCACCACAGGCTGCGGGGACACCCGTGGGGAACCTGGCCAGTCTGTCTAGTCCAGCTGCCACCGTGGCTCTGGGTGAACAGCCCCCATTTCTGCCCCTGGAGACAACTGGTTCTGCCTTCCTGCCTGTGTGAGTGTCTCGGGGCCTCCGGGATGCAAACCAGGCAGGCAGGGGATGGGCAGGGGATGGGCAGGAGCAGCTGCCTCCCTCGGAAGCTGCAACCCTGGGGCAGTCAAACAGAGACAAACCCCAGCCAGGCCTAAGCCACAGGCCTAGGACTCAACTGGGGGCAGCTCAGTTGCTGGGGCTGGATTAGCCAGAGGAGACAAACAAAGGAGGCTTCAGAGGGATTACCGGGCACATTAGATGGGCTGGGCCATTAACCCAGATGGAATTGCTCTCAGGGAGGAAGCGCCTGGGGCTGGAGGTGTTGGGGAAGTGCCTGCTGGCACCGGTGTCTAACTGTGGCACTGTGCGGAGGCTGGGGCTCCTGTTTCCTTCTCTGGAATTCGCTCCTTGAATAGGGGCCTGGGTGGGACTGAGGGAGCAGCAGGCCGGGGCAAGAGTTTCCTGCTGCCTGTAAGGAGAGACAGGACCCAGCCACCTTATATTTTCATTTATCACACCTCAAGCCCTGCCAGTGCACTGACAGGTAAATGTAGGGACGCGCTGTTCAGCCTCAGAGCTGACGGGGATGTTGGTCTTGACCTGCGACAGATGCCTTTCGGAGGTATCTTCTCCACCTTCCTTCGGCTGCCCGGGGAGAAGCCAGCGTGATGTTCTCATGGCTCTGCTCCTCCTTGACTGTGATGGTTGAACATCATCCGGCAGAGACCTGACCCCGGGGAACTGACCCAGAGGCCAGACTGGCCCAATCAGATTGTCGCTCTTGAAATTTGCAACTCGGACTCTAAGAGCCTGGGTCAGTTTGCTGCTGGAGCTGGGTGATGCGGACCCAGGGTTGAAGGCACCATTTTGGAGTAGCCCCGACAAGCCAAGTGCAAACTGAGCAAAGGAAGCCAATCCAGAGAGAGGGAGGAGAAAGAGAGAGAGAGAGACAGACACAGAGACAGAGAGAGACAGCAGAGACAGAGACCGGGGAGAGATTTCTTGCTTTCAGCCCCTTGGGAAGCCTGCCCGTGGGTTCCATGAGCCACCCAATTCTTCTCACAAAAATCTTTTACTCTGCTTAAAATAGACCAAGCTAGTTTCCGTTCCATAAAAGCCCATCATTCAGGGCCGAGTGTAGTGGTTCACACCTGTAATCTCAGCCCTTTGGGAGGCCTAGTAATCAGATAACTTGAGGTCAGGATATCAAGACCAGCCTGGCCAACACAGTGAAACCCTATCTCTATGAAAAATACAAAAATTAGCCGGTTGTGGTGGCATGCACCTGCAATCTCAGCACATGGGAGGCTGAGGCAGGAGAATCACGTGAACCTTGGAGGCAGAAATTGCAGTGAACCGAGATCGTGCCACTGCACTCCAACCTGGGAGAGAGACCAAGACTCTGTCTCAAAAAATAAAATGTCCGTCATTCAAATAAAGTTCATCCATGGAGGTAGCTAAGGCCAGGCCACAGGACAGTGCTGAGCCCAGAGGCCAGGTCAGAACCAGGGATATCCAGCCTGGATGGTGCTTCGTCTGTCTCCAAGGAGTCCTGGGAGCTGAGGGGAGCACAAAGATCACAGACTGGCCTTGACTTTGGTCCTGATGTGGGTGGGGGCATATGTGGATCCTGTGAGGACTACAAGCTGCCTCTTCCTTCAGGAATCTATGACTTCGTCCAGCCCATTAGCCCCCAGCACTGCTCCTGGCCATCAGAGGAGATTTTGGGCGATGAGACATGCTACCCCCACCCCAGCTCCTTCCTGATATCAAGGAGCAATTGGCCAGGCAATAGCCCAATATCCAGTTTCTGGGAAAGGTGGACAACATTATTTGAACCTGAAACATGCCAGAGGTAATCAGATCAGTCACAGAAAACGGAGAAGCCTGTAATTTATGGAGAAGAGCTTGGAGACAGGAAGCACCAGCCCTCTCCTGTTGTCCCCAGGGGGTGGGGAAGGTGCCAAGATGAAAGAGTGACCTCCCCCTGGCAGAGTGACCCTCTCTCACTGAGGGAGCATGGGTCTGAGCCGTAGGCAGGGATGGAGGGCTGCACGACTTCACAAGTTTCTGCTCCCACCAGGCCGGATGGAGACTGGCTCCAGGGACAGATCCTAAGCCTCAGCGGTTGTTTCTGAGGTCCTGGAGTTCCAGATGGCTGCTCGGGGGTTCTGAGGATCTTTGTCATCCCAGATTCCCCTGTGATACCCATGTTAAGTGCCTGAGCCACTGGGCTTCCCAAAGGCCTTCGGGCTATTTCTGGCTGTTTTAATCCACCATGATGGGGGCACCTTCTCCTCAACCCCATCTCCTGGGGAAAGCCCTGGTCAGGATTTTCCCAGCCCAAATCTCAGTTTACCGGCCAACTACTTTCCTGTGAGAACTCCAAAAGTTCAGAATTCAAAGATGTTGAGGGACAAACAGAAGTCGTGTTTATAAGGAGGGAAAAGAGGATGCTGGTGGTGGATCTGTGGTCCCATCACAGAGATGAGGGGAGGTGGGTTACTTGCAGGCCTCGTCTCTAGGTGCTGGTTTACTGGAAGGGAACAGGAGAGCGTGAGGGATTGAAGAATGCAGACAGGAACTCACCTTTATTGGATTCCTACAAAATTCCATTTAATCCTTGAAGTCTTCTTATAAAGCATTACTGCATTCCCTTTCAGATGAGGACACTGAGGCTTAAAGAATTGAGTAATATGTCTATGCTCACGGGTATGTCCTACTCTACCACGGTAGGCAGACATACCTGGGTCTGGCCTCCCCACCTCACCCCTCACCATCAGCCTCCAACTGAAGTTTGGCAGCACTCATTAAGCCATTTAATAAGATTTACATACAGTCATGTGCATAGCAGCATTTCTGTCAATGACTGGCCACTTATATGATGGTGGTCCCATGAGATTACAATGGAACCAAAAAACTCCCTGCCACCTAGGGATGCCACAGCACAACCCATTACCTTTTCTATGTTTAGATGCACAATACTTACCACTGTGTTCCAATCACCTGCAGTATTCAATACAGTAGCGTGCTGTACAGGTTTGTAGCCTCGGGGCAATAGGCTGTACCCTATAGCCTACGTGTGTAGTAGGTGACACCATTTAGATTATGTAAGTACACACAATGATGTTTGCACAATGTAAACCCAATGTATCTGAGACAGGTCTCAATTTAGAAAGTTTATTTTGCAGCCGGGCACGGTGGCTCACGCCTGTAATCCCAGCACCGAGGAGGGTGGATCACGAGGTCAGGAGATCGAGACCACGGTGAAACCCCGTCTCTACTAAAAATACAAAAAAAAAAAAAAATTAGCTGGGCACGGTGACAGGCGCCTGTAGTCTTAGCTACTCAGGAGGCTGAGGCAGGAGAATGGTGTGAACCCGGGAGGTGGAGCTTGCACCGAGATTGCGCCACTACACTCCAGCCTGGGTGACAGAGCGAGACCCCGTCTCAAAAAAAAAAAAAAAAAGAAAAGAAAAGAAAAGAAAAGGAAAGAAAGTTTATTTTGCCAAGGCTGAGGCCATGCCTGTGACACAGCCTCAGGAAGTCCTGACAACATTTCCCCAAGGCTGTGGGGTAGAGCTTGGTTTTATCCATTTTAGGGAGACATGAGACATCAATCAATACATGTAACAGGTACATTGGTTTGGTCCAGAAAGGCAGGATAACTCAAAACAAGGGCTTCCAAGTTATAAATAGATTTAAAGATTTTTGGATTGGCAATTGGCTGTTATTATCAATAGAAGGCAATGTCTGGGTTAAGATAAGGGGTTGTGGATGCCAAGGTTTGATCATTCAGATGAAGCTTTCAGGTAGCAGGCTTCAAGGAGACCAGATTGTAAGTGTTTCTTATCAGACTTAAAGAGTCTGTTCTGTCACTAATTCCAAAAGGGAGGAGGGAATGATGAGGTATGTCCAGTTCCCACTTCCCATCAAGGCCTGAACTAGTTTTTCAGGTTAACTTTGGAAGGCCCTTGGCTGAGAGCAGGAGTCCATTCAGATGGTTGGTGGGGCCTTACAATTTTATTTTTGGTTTACAACAATATCAAAATTACCTAATGGCACACTTCTTAGAACATACCCGTGTTGTTAAGTGACACATAATTGTAGGTAGATGGAATGGAATGGAAATAAAATGATAAAGGCCAAGGCTCAGAATGAGAAGAGAGTAAAAGAGAAAGCTGGGCTGGGAAGAAAGAAAGGAGGAGGAAGAGGGAACAGATGGCCAGGGGGCCCCTAAATCAGAGTGTGGACTGCAGAGCCTCTCCCCTGACGTCTCCCCTGACCGGCTGAACCCAGATCTCTGTCTGCTTTTCAACAAGCTCCTTGGGTGATTCTTATACTCATGAAAGTTTGGGAACCACTGCAGCCTAGCCTGGGCTAGCCAAGGCAGCAGCCACTAAGTGTGGCCATTTAAATGGGAATAAGCTAAAATTAAAGATTCACTTCCCCCCTCACCTGAGCCCCATATTAAGTGCTCAATAGGCTCATGCAGCTGGGGCTATCGGGCCCCGCTATCCATGTGCGGTGTTGATTCCTGGCTCTCTCCAGGTGCCTGACACAGGAAGGGATGACTGCCCCATCCTTAGTCAGGCAGTTCTCTCTGCATCCTCGGAGGGTTCCCGCAGGCCTGGTGACTATGGATTTGGCGGGAGTCTTCCATGTGTCTAACAGACACATGGGTCAGACTCCCAACTGTATCCCCAGCTCCACCCCAGCCCCAACCCAGACCTGTGGTTCCTGATCCCCTACAGAGAGGGTAGGTCATCGAGTGGCCACAACATCTTCTTAGGCCCTGTCCTGCAAGGTCTCTGCAGAGGAGGGGCCAGTGTTGAAGACTGAGCAACTTGGGCAAGGTCTTCTCTTATTCTTGTCCCCACCCACACAGACAAGCTGTGGCTTCAGAATGACCAAGTGGAACCAGGCTGTGCAGTTTCCTAACAAATGCCCACCTGGGGCCTGAATGTGGTGTGTGGAGGGTGTGCACACTGTCACAGGCAGCCCAGGGAGGCAAGCAGTGTGACCCCCGTCCACAGATGAGACTCAGAGAGGCTAAGGTGCGGGCTTAGCTCACACTGGTGAGGGGTGGGTCTGGATTTCAATCCAGGCCTAGCTGATCCTCAGACAGTGCTCCTATGATCCTGATTTCTCTCTGCTTTGTCTCCCAAAGCCTGGCCTCGAGGGTCCTCGGGTCCTGGCTCCAATCCTGAGAGCATCCTGGCCATTGGTCCCCAAAATCAAACGTGCATCTCACCCCTTCCTACTGTGGGTCTGGAAGGATTCCTGACTGAGACCATCTTGATAATCAATGTTAAGATAATATAGTTTGGCTGTGTCCCCACCAAAATCGCAACTTGAATTGTATCTCGCAGAATTCCCACATGTTGTAGGAGGGACCCAGGTGCAGTCATTGACTCATGGGGGCTGGTCTTTCCCGTGCTATTCTCATGAATAAGTCTCATAGATCTGATGGGATTTCCGCTTTTGCTTCTTCCTCATTTTTCTCTTGCCACCACCATGTAAGAAGTTCCTTTTACCTTCCACCATGATTCTGAGGCCTCCCCAGCCATGTGGAACTATAAGTCCAATTAAACCTCTTTTTCTTCCCAGTCTCAGGTATGTCTTTAACAGCAGCATGAAAACGGACTAATACACAGGATATCCCTTCCTTCCAGTTAAAGAGGAACACCTCATCCAGGAATTCCCAGTGCTGGGACAGCCTCCTGTTTACCCCTCGGCCTGCTCCGTCCTGGCAGATAAGGAAGAGCCACCCATTCTCTCCGTTACACCAGTGCAGGTTTCCTGCCAGACTCCAGGCAACTGCTTCCTAGCCAGCCTTTTTCCCAGGGCCTGGGGGTGGAGGCCACAGGCTCTTCAGCTTGTGAGAAAGTAGGAGAGAGGGAGCTCTAGAGAAATACCAGCAGGTGGGGAGGTGGCGAGAAGGGGCCCCAGCCTGCCTGTGGTGGGCTCTGCATGGCCCGTGGGCCCTGCCCTCTAGCACACACAGAAAGTCCCTTGGCTTTCCACAGAAGACTGACCGCTTTTCTCCAGCCATGATCCCTTTGCCCCTGCACCTGATGGAAAGCCAGAGGCAGAGCCACACAAGAAGCAGACTGACCCCACTGACCACCTGGCCGGCCAGCACTGGGCAGATCTGCAGGGCTGGCTCCCCCTGGATGCACCAAGATCCAGCAGTGGGCACCGCAGGGACTGCCCACCAACAACAAACCTCCAGCCAGCCCGGAGCCTGCCTTCTCAGCAAGCCCGATGTCACCAGACAGCCACTAATCATCTCAGAAGCCTTGCTTCCAAAGAGACGGGGTGCACCTTGTTGGCTTGAAAAGCTTGCCCCATTTCTCTTCCTCCAACCTCATCTCCCAGATAGGTGCAGGTCCCTGTCGGGCAGTAAAACTTCCCTACCCAACATCCACTTGTTGGTCTTTTAGTCTTTATTTCTGTTTTCATAAAGCTCTGCTTACTACACGAGGAAGAATAATTCTTCCTCTACCTCCAAAGATGACAGAGAGCTAGGAAATCATTATAACTACAGACTGGCCTCACATGGCCTCAGTGAGCAAATCCCAACTCCAGGCTCCCCAACTAACTCCCACGCTAGCGTCTCAGCAGGAAGGCCTGGTTCTCCTAAATTCCCATGGGCAGATAGGAAGCTCTCCCAGGCCTTTTTCCTTAAGATATGACTCCTGGCCGGGCGCGATGGCTCAATCCTGTAATCCCAGCACTTTGGGAGGCCGAGATGGGCGGATCACGAAGTCAGGAGATCGAGACCATCCTGGCTAACACAGTGAAACCCCGTCTCTACTAAAAAATACAAAAAACTAGCTGGGCGAGGTGGCAGGCACCTGTAGTCCCAGCTACTCGGGAGGCTGAGGCAGGAGAATGGCGTGAACCCAGGAGGCGGAGCTTGCAGTGAGCTGAGATCCGGCCACTGCACTCCAGCCTGGGTGACAGAGCGAGACTCTGTCTCAAAAAAAAAAAAAAAAAAAGATATGACTCCTCTAATGCACAACAACCTGCAAGAGAACCTCTTTGTATGTTTAGTCCTCTGAATCCACGTCCCATTATTAGAGTGGGCAAAGAGCCTAGGACCAGCCCAGCAGGCTGCGTGCACTCCAGCCATACTTCTCAGTGATGTCCTTCCCCAGCGCCTGCATCAACAGATCATCTTCTCTTAAGAAATCAAAGGTCCTAGTCATTCTAGAAAGTTTGTTTTGCCGCTGGGCACAGTGGCTCGTGCCTGTTGACACAGAGATAGAGAGAGACAGCAGAAACAGAGACCAGGGGAGAGATCTCCTGCCTTCCAACCTCATGGGAAGCCTGCCCGTGGGTTCCATGAGGCACCCTAATTCTTCTCACAAAAATCTTTTCACTCTACTTAAAATAGCCGAGGCTAGCTTCTATTTCATGAAAGTCCATCATTCAGGGCTGAGTGTAGTGGTTCACGCCTATAATCCCAGCACTTTGGGAGGCTGAGGCAGGTAGATCACTTGAGGTCAGGAGATCAAGACCAGCCTGGCCAACATGGTGAAACCCTGTCTCTACGAAAAATACAAAAATTTTCCAGGTGTGGTGGCATGCCCCTGTAATTTCAGCTACTCTGGAGGCTGAGGCAGGAGAACTGCTTGAACCTGGGAATGGAGGTTGCAGTAAGCAGAGATGGCCCCACTGCACTCCAGCCTGGGCAACAGAATGAGACTCTGTCTAAAAAAAAAAAAAAAATCAAAGGACTTGAAAGCTGTCTTCTCACCTGTCTGCCTCCCCTCCTCGGTTCTCAGTCTTCTTTTCAGATAGGTGGGCATCCTAGGGAACTCCCTGAGGGAGTTAGGCATAGCCCCTGCCTCTCTTCTATCAGTTATGCATTTTGGCTGAGTTGTTTCCATGGTTAGCATTTGCTGGGGAAGAAAATGTTTCAGAGGCTATGAGGTCAAGACATTACTACTAGAGTATTTATAAACAAATAAAAGATGTAATTGCCTTGGGGCAGAATTTAAAACGCTAAGGGAAATTCTGAACATGATTAGAGCTCATTAACCTTAAGGAAGTGAAGACAAAGTGCTAACAAAGAGGCCAGCACACTTTATTTCATAGCTTTCTCCATTCCTTGTTTGAAGATAAGACCAGGAGGGTGATAGGATGGCTCTTCCTCTCCCCTTAGAGTCCCTGTGTTATGTTGGTCATGGTCCTGAGTTGCAGACAATAGAATCTATTCTAGCCGGTTTTCATCAGAAGAGCATTTATTAAGGACATTAGAAAACTCACTGAAATGTTGCAAGGACTGGAGGCACCCAAGCTTCTAGAACAACTTCCAGCACTGCACTGAAGAATGGTCCTGGTAAGGGAGCTACTGACATTGACAACCCCCAAATCACATGCATTTGCAAGTCTGAGCCCTGGTCCCTGCTGGTTTCATCACTTTTTTTTTTTTTTTTTGAAACAGAGTCTCGTTCTGTTGACTGGGCTGGAGTGCAGTGGCGCGATCTTGGCTCACTGAAACCTCTGCCTCCCGGGTTCAAGCGATTCTCCTGCCTCAGCTTCCTGAATAGCTGGGATTACAGATGTGCGCCACCGCATCCAGCTAATTTTTATATTTTTAGTAGAGACGGGGTTTCACCATGTTGGCCAAGATGGTCTCGATCTCTTGACGTCATGATCGCCTGCCTTGGCCTCCCAAAGTGCTGGGATTACAGGCGTGAGCCACCGCGCCCGGCGTGTTTCATCACTTTCAAACTAAAGTCCATCTGATTGGTGGAAACTAAGTCACGTGTGGGCAGCCTTATGGCAAGCGAGGCTGGGAATCCGTGTCTGGCTGCCATGCTGGGAAGGTAGATCCACAACATGAGGGAAGCTTTTGAAATATGGAGAGGCTCTTAAAATACGGATACCCGGGAATGATCACAGTCCACCACACACACAGAATTCCCCTTTCCACAAATCACTGTGTGAGAAGGGAAGTCTAGATTCAGATCTGCCTTCTTTCTAGAAGCCCCCGTTCAAGCCCTTAGTTCTAGAGCAAATAAAGAAAGCTGTAGAAAAAAGATTTTAATTTTGGTGTGACTTGAAGACTCTTTTATAGTCTTCTCGTTATCAGGTATGAGAAATTTTTACAACTTCTCCCTGTTGTTAGAAATGTTCCTGTGATGGGCTAAATTCTTTGAAGTCTCTGACTGTTATCTGCAGTTTCCTCTGCCTGGATTGCAGCTCTCGCCTCTGGTCGCATCTATAATACCTGGCCCAAACATTCAGGTGGGAGCTTGCTAAACAGGTCTGGGCTAAAATCTATCTCTGCTGCTACACAGCTGTGTGACCTTAGAAGTGTTACCTAATTTTTCTTATCCTCAGTTTATGCATCTGTAAAATAGGGGTAATACTACTGACTTCCTAGATTGTCCAGGGATTAAATGGATAATAGATGAAAAGAGACCACATAAATAGTAAACACACAGGATTCTGTCCTTTCTTCTCCTTTCTTATGACGTTTTGTACACTCCTGGGTTACTATACTTACACTGAACTGTGCCATTTGGATGTTCACCTATTTTTAAAATATCGGGTAGACAGCCCCTTTTCTGCTGTGTGGCCCGTTGCTTTCTTGCAATGTAAAAAAAAAAATACACAAAATACAATATTGAAAAACACATAAAGGAAAGCTAAAATCACCTATTTTCCAAGCACATTAAACAAATTATGAAATAATGTTAAATTACTCCGTCATTTGCAGGTAGTCTTATATCTGGGTCTATTCACCAGAGGAAACCTTGCTAAAAGTTTTGTTGTATCATTCTATTTTATTTGCAACTTATTTTTTTTCCTTAACGATGTACCATGAATATCTTTACAGGTGAGTTCATACAAATCTACATCATTCTTTTAAAGGGCTACCACGTATTCTATAGCTTTCTTTAACCAGGGCTCTTCTGGTGGACAGCATTTGTTTTGAATTCTTGTGATGAGCACTCCCATACATACACATGGCACACACATATGCCATCATTTCTGGAGGGGAGATTTCTAGAAATGAGACTCTTCTATCACAGACTGTAAACATCCACAGTGTTGTCAGAAACTACCCTTTCAAAATATTGTGTTGATTTTCAGCTATCCAAATAGTACCTCTTTCGCCCACATCGTTTCCAACACTGGAAGCCATCTATCTAAAATTCTGGACAACCGTGTAAGTTAAAAAGGTAAGTCAACTAGTGAATAGATTGTCCATTTGTATTCCTCCTGTCGAGTGCCTGGCTATTTGCCCACTTTTCCACTGGTTCTCTTTTCTTTTACATTGCATGATAGAGATATTAATCCTTTGTTTGTGAGGGCTGTTGTAAAATTGATTTTTCTTCCAAGCAGTCATTTATCTTGTAATGGTTTGTTTACTACACTGCACTCTTGGAAGGGAGGGGCCGTGTCTTATTCAGGCTCTAGTAACTGAGACAGTAGCTGGCTTATTGCAGGCTCTCAGCAGTGTCTGTTGGATTGATGAGTAAATCTATACATGGATGGCAGACGAATCAAGGGAACTTCAGTGTGCATTAGCAAAAGCACCGAGTTAGGAGATTTTAAAAATAAAACGTGTATTCTGGAAAATGTCAATTGTGTCTATCCATTTTCTCAAAGTTTCATCTAAAGTTCAGCTTATTGTAGCAGAAACCACTGCAGATCTTGGGTTTCACTTTTCAATTTCTGAGTATTATAAGACCCTCAAAATGAACATGAAACTAATATTATGTGACAAAACCCATAAGCATAAGTAGCAAATAAAAAACTAGAAAAATATGTATCTACCTTGAATAAGAACTAAGTCAAGAGAAATAGACTAGTGAATCATTCTATCAGAAGAGGGGTCATGGGATGGTTAAAACTAAAATAATATCAGGGAATCATGAACCATTTTTTTAATGACTTCATCATGGTAGGATTATATTGTGGAAAAAACTCTGGACTCCTACCTTCAAACTTGTCAGGCAAGTGATCAAGTTCCTTCACCTCAAGTTCATCTGTAAACAAGGGAAAACTATTTGCTCCAGCTACTTCAACAGTCTGTCTATCCTTTCATCCATTAACTCATTCATTCCTTCAAAATTTTTTGGCAGACAACTTATAGTGAAGACCGACTTAATTAATTTATTCATTTATTTTTGAGACGGAGTCTCACTCTGTAGCCCAAGCTGGAGTCAGTGGAGTAATCTCGGCTCACTGCAACCTCTGCCTCCTGGGCTGAAGAGATTCTCATGCCTTAGTCTCCTGGGTAGCTGGGACTACAGGCAGGAACCACCACGCTCGGCTAATTTTTTTTTAATTTTAGTAGAGACAGGGTTTCACCATGTTGCCCAGGGTGGTCTTGAACTCCTGAGCTCAGGTGATCTGCCCGCTTTGGCCTCCCAAAGTGCTGGGATTACAGGCGTGAGCCACAGCGCCCATCCGAAGACTGATTTAATTTAGATAAGTGTGCACGGAAAAGGGACTTGTAAATTATTAAAAAAAATGCTACAGCCAGAATATGAAGGATATCCTTAACATTATTTAGCTTATGAAGTCAGAGTAGAAAATGCCTCTATGGTACCCCAAAAATGTAGTGAATGGATACACTGATACAGCTTTTGGAACATAAATAAAAACACCTTATTTAAAACACAGCAGAGGTCACAGTGAGACAGACTAGAATACAGTTTTTATTATATTGAAGTATTTGCAGCAAATCTATACATTGAATATATGTATGTACATACATTTACATACTATATATAATATATGCAATGTTTGCAATATAGGCAAATATATATGTAGCATCTGTATGACAGGGAATCAGCTGACAAAGGATGGCCTGCTCGAATGTTTGCAGGATGAGCTTTAATGAGTAGAATCGAATGACATGACGACGAGCATAAAAGCTATTGGATAGTAATAGTTACACCACAGCCTCTTTAATGCGTCGCATCTCATTTAACCTTTGCAACCCTGTAAGGTGGGTCTCATACATTTTACGGATGAGAGAGCTGAGGTATTAGAAAGTGGCTGGTCTTGCTCTTCAACCCAGGTCTTTGTTGTCAAAAACAAAGGGATTAAAAAAAAAAAAAAAAGCCCTCAATTTTTTAAAAGACCTTGGAGTTGCAAACAGGAGTGACTGTAAAATGCTCAGGACTATCTGAATCCTAGTTTCGTTTTTGTTTTTTAAATTTTATTGTTGTTTATGAGGGTCTCATTTTGCTGCCCAGGTTGGTCTCAAACTCCAAGCTTCAAGCAATCCTTCTGCCTCAGCCTCCCAAAATGCTGAGATTATAGGCATGAGCCATAGCACCCGGCCATGAATCCTAGTTTCAACATATTTGCCTCTTATTTTTAAAAAGTCTTACTTGTGCAATATGTGCTTTGCAAATCCTTTCTTTTTGGAGGTCTTTGATTTAGCTTTTTCAGGACAGTAGCTTTCTTGGTCATCAGAGGCCCTGCAAAGGGAGGCACAAAGTGCCCTGAATGCAATGGACTTTCAGTTGAATTTTGTCACTTCAGTGCAACAAGGAGCTGACGAGAATGCCTGCTCTCCAGGAGTTAGTCTAGTGAGGGAGACGGATCAATCATCCGACAATTATCATACGGGGCAATAGACACTGACGGTGAAACCTGGTGTCGGAGCAAAGGCCTAGATAGTTTATCTGCTCCCTTCTCTAAAGGAGTTTGGAGTGCAAGCAGGTGAGGTTACCCGTAGTTTCCTTCAGGATGGCCCAAACTGCTCTAAAAAAAGACTCATCAACCCAATTTACCCAAGACCCAAATATGACATCAAAACACAGAGAATAGAAAACTGTCCCTCCAGCTCTGTGGGGCTGAAGGTAAATACTTCCACTCCCATGTGGTTTGTAATGATCAACCCACAGATGAGAAAAATCAGTTTTTGTTTCCAGGATAGGAGATGTGCCTAAATGTTTTCTGAATCACAGTGACTTAGAGGAAGGATTGAAGTTTTGTCTCAAAATTGGCTTTTCTGACCTCTGCTTCCTCTCGGTTGGCATCGTGCAGATATTTACTAGAGAGCTGTGTAATTTGTCATGATTGGCAGGGAAGCCATTCACTGAAGGGAATTCCTCTTTATCTGCCAGAGCCCAGGGTCCTTTTCCAGGCAGGGCAAGGCACAGAAATTCAAATTGGGATCTGTGACAGAATTATTCAGCAATTCAAGATTATTCGGTATATATCTACTCCCATCCCACATATATGACGAATAACACATGCACTGTTCAGGAAACTAAAAGTAAAGAGAAGAGATCAAGCTCTAGAAAAGAACAAACACCGGTGAACTTCAATCTGAGTGAGGATATTGTCAGAGATTTGCTTGTTTCACAAAGCCTTTCCTCAGATCTCTTTACAAACAGAAATTTTACTGGAGGGAGAGGAATGCTTGCGGCTTCACACACCCCATGGTTTAAAGCTCCAGTGAATTAAGCTCTTGATTGCTGCCACAAAAGAGAGAAATAGAAGTCACTCTGTGGGTGAGAGAGTTTCCCAAGATAGAATAATGCAGCTGGTGGGAGTGGGGAGAATCTCAGAAAGACCACATTGAGGACCATCTGAAAACACAGGCTATTTTCCCATTCTCACCTAGTATTTAAAACATCTGGTAAAGTTTTGCCTAGAGATTTATATCCCACAGGACCCTTTTAAAAATTAATAAGATTTGTATTGATCATGTTATGTTGCAAAGACAGTAACACAACAGTTTTTTAAACTCTAGAAGTTGTTTTCTTAGGCAGGCTAAACAGGCTCTTTGTAATCCTGTTTAGATTATTGGTTTATTTAGCAAATCCTTTCCCCTTTAAATAGTGGAAAGTTGAAAGTCCAATGCATTGATCGAAAATGGCCAATTAGTGGATAGAGATTGAGCCAATTTTACTTTGTTACTTTGCCTCAAATTAAAACCGGCTCTTATAAGAACCTTATTGGGTTCCAAAGAAAAATATTTTTCTTTTCCTTTTTTTTGGAGATGGAGTCTCACTCTGTTACCGAGGCTAGAGTGCAGTGGCACGATCTTAGCTCACCCCGACCTCCTCCTTCCATGTTCAAGCGATTCTCCTGCCTCAGCCTCCTGAGTAGCTGGGATTACAGGCACCATCAGCCTGGCTAATTTTTGTATTTTTAGTAGAGACAGGGTTTCACCATGTTGGCCAGGCCAGTCTCAAACTCCTGACCTCAAGTGATCTGCCTGCCTCGACCTCCCAAAGTGTTGAGATTACAGGTGTGAGCCACCGTGCCCGGCCCCAAAGAAAAATATTTCTTGCTAAAAATAATCTGCCCTTAATTTTTTAGGAAAGTGTAGATTACATTACAGAGAGTTATGTTAAAAAAAAAAAGAGAGATTTGAAAATGTAAATGTTGAAGTTTAGTTATTGCAGTTGATTTAAGAACATGGAATTGAACTATTTCACTGTGAGTGTCCCAGGGTCGTGAATATCACAGTCACTAAAGGAAGTACAAAGTCAAGAAGTGTAGTCATTGTATGGGTCAGATGAGAGCAGCAGAGGTGTTGACTGTTATTTCAAATGTTGGCTTAAATCCCTTAAGAAGGGAACCTGTTTTCTGCAGCATCACTCTGAATAATTTGGGCCACTGATTTATCTTCTTATTCAAAAAAAAAAGTATATGGTTCTCAAGGTTACCTAAAACCGTAAGAATAGGCAAGCTAGAAAGAGCTCCTTCTTGGACTGACTTCTGAATGCAGACCATCATTGCTGTATTTCATGTCCCCCTCCCTAAAACTTAAAACAGCACTCACAGCCCCAGAATCTCAGGAAAGCATACTTATGTGCAACAAATACCCATCAGGCTCCACTGAGTTACTGAACTGTGTCCTAGTTGTCCCCTGTATTGTCAACTTCATGTTCTAACTGATGGTTTAGGGGATCTGATGGAAACTCTTGTTGATCCTGATTACTTAGTTGTTTTTGTGTGAGCACCCTTTGGTTTACAAAGCTAACAAAACGAGAAGTGACATCATTTCTTTACACACACACACACACACACACACACACACAAGCAAATCCAAAATTAAGGCAATTAAAACACTGTTAAGAACAAAGGGCACAAGATACCACTAATCAACCTTCCATATTCGTTACTTTTTTCTTTTATATTTAATGCAAAGATATGAAACCTTAGTGTACAAAACCAAACATTAATGAAAATGTCTAACAAAAAAAGTAGGTTAATGTAACAATAATTAGAGATAAACTAAATGCCAGCAAAAATTTCAAGAAGCTCCGCTATGGCATCCAGCGTATTTGGACGTGATAGTTTCTTCTGCATAAAAAACAATCCGCTTGTGATTTCAACACATTTCTATTTTTGTGATTATGTTTGAACCTTATGAAAAAATCTCAATTGAGTCTGGATTTTTTTAAACCATAGGTTTAATTTTTCTTCTAAAATGACTCTCCTCATTAAAGTGAAAAGATGCAGCTGTTTTCAAAGACACTGTTTGCTGCTATTTCATTCAGAAACGATCCTAACTGCTGGTGGAAAGATGGTTTCCATGTGAGACAATGGGAACCGGGAACATTTCCTAATCTCCTGGAAGATCACATTTGTAAACTACTCTTCACATCACCCCATGCAAAAGTTTAAAAATTTAGAATGATTGAAGCTCAGGCATAGATTATTACAATAACATTTAATAGCAGCTTAGCCTACCTTTAAAGAATATTATTCTAGGAGGATGTGCATTTTACAGCAATTACACACAAGAAATGAATACACACAGATGAAGCGGTGTGGTTATTTCAAACACAGCTTGTCTCTGTGAAAAAATCCTTGCTCTTGGCCTCTTCCACTTTTCAATAAAATAGGGTTTAAAAAATGACCTTGCAGGGAAGTCAGGAACAAATTTGATAACATGGACTCAAACCTCAGAGATGTTCTCTGTTGTAGTGAGTCTGCAAATTCTTTCCATAACCAAATACCTTCCAAGTTACAAGTATTTCACAGACAGAGGAAGGGGATCTTTTCCCTATGTATAATTTAACCTCTTATCTGTTTTGAAAATTATCTAGAAGATTGGATGAAATTTTTTGTGAAACATTACTAGAAACAGTGATCCTCTGCTGCCCAGTAATGAATTAAAAAAAAAAAAAAAAAATCTTAAAACTTTCTAGCCCCAGCAAATAAATACTTTTTTTAAAAAAAGAAATCCATTTGCGAAAAACATAGTCAATTCAAAGTCCCAAATCTGGAGATGAATTAAATGTGAAAAGGGTTCACTGTTGCATTCAAAGTTCAGGGTAATTAATCAGAGATGGGGGATGGGGGTTGGGGGATGGGGGAGGCCCCTCCAGCCCCCTGGAGCCAGAGCAGGCAAGGTGCACCGTAACCATGCCTCCCTGATGGAACCCAGGGAGAAGACATAGGATGTTCCCCCTCCTCCCTCTAGTCTTCATTTTCAAATCAAATGACACTTAGCTTACCTGAAAGTCTTACAGGTTAGGTCATCCGTAAACAAATTGTTTTTTTTTTTTTAAATGCCTTTAAATTCAATCTGTGTGTGTGCCCAAGAAAAAAGTGCTTTTGGGCCACTAAATTTTCACATAACTTTGTGGTTACACATTTCAGAGGGAAATCAAAGACTCTAGTGTTGGGTTTGTGAGTCTTGTTTTCAAGTGTTGCTTCTCCTCCATATATCCCGTATTTATCTAACAGAATTAAGTGCGATGGGAACGGACATAAATTCCTGAATGTCAGTGTTAAAAAATCTAACTGGTTTGGAGAGGCAGCTTAGCAACAGAACATGTGAGATACCTAGAGGGTCTAGTTCCCTGCACGCTGCCTGAAAGTTGGCTGTAATACTTGAGCAAAAGTTATTTCCATCCCTGTGTGAACTAGCGGGAGTGCCATCCACGCTCCTGGGGTCTGGTCCTCCTCCTTGCAGTGTAATCAGAGTCTGTGTATTTCAGCTACACAGTGTGGAGATGCTCAATCTGTGTTCGCAGGATGAACTCAGTGAACTGCGAATGTTAGCAGGAGGGATGTTTGCTTTCACTTCAGAGAACAGAATGAGGACAAACTGGTAGAAAAACTACAGGACAACAGATTCCGGTTCAACCAAGGTAGACATGTAGTGAGCTACTGGTCACCGGAGTGTTCAAGCAAAAGCTGGAAAGTTACTTAACAAATTTGTGGTTTAGTGGATGTGGGCTGGAGTCAATGACCCATAAGATCCCTTCCTGCTCCTGACAGCTTTTTTTTCAGGCCCTGGAATAACATGCAGATCTATTTGGAAAACTATTCTTAGAAAATAACCAATATAACGTTTGGAGGGAACATTGTATTTACAAATATTTCCACTGTTTTCTTCGGAGGACCAAAGTGGAGGTAGAACTCCAGAGGGAAGCAGAATGCAGAGGAACACTTCCAGGACGGGGCTGGAATGCACAAAGGATCAGATGACACCCTATGATGACGGCTGTCATCTGAAGCCTTATCCAGAAAGCAGGCTCCAACAGCTCAATTACTGTCGACTGATCTAACATGAGATACACAAGTGTCATTTAAGATGCTGCCTGAAGGCTCAGTATTTCCAGGTGTTAGCTGCACAAGAAAATAATCCTTACCTGTCTTGAGACACTCTTTAACAAAGAAGAAAGAAGCCTTCTAAACATGGCCCCTCAGGGGCAGAGTTGGAAGCAAGACTTCATCCAAGTTCCCTTGCTCTGAATGCTCACGTGACCTGGATCTGTCTCTGGTATCAGGCAATGTATCCTGGGAAGTGCAGCACTGTTTTGTGTGATCACATCTCTTCATTCATGCCCTTCCTTCTGTGCCTCTAACGTAATTGTGGCCTGACACAGATGATGCTCATGGCTCCTGGGTTAACAGCTAAAATAACTGAACAACTGTACATTTTGGCTAAAGTGGAAAAGACACTGGTGTGGATATAAGGGTGTTCTTGGCTTCATGTAAAGTCTACTGAAGCAGACATGTGGGATGCATTATTAAGGTGCTTGGCAATTGATTTTTTACATGAAGCCTCACCAAAAATGTAAATTTTAATGTTGTTTAGTTTTTGGATCCCAAATGAAGTGGCTCAATTAAAATTAGAGCAATTCCTAGTATTCGTGTTGAGCGATCCGAAGTCCTGATCACTGCCCACAAAATACACTAGAATGAGGATACCAGGTGAATATGATGGCCCAGGAGAACAGAAACTTTAATTCAAACTTTAAACCTCCAGTTCACTGCAGTGGGAGTGTAGAAAGAGATATAAATATATAAATATTTATATATTTCTATATTTCAAGCTGGGCATAAATGCAAAAAACAACCATACTTTTTGAAAATATAAAATCCAACAATTATCCAATCATCCAATCTAATAACCTAACGCACTCAGCAGATTTGTAAGTTTATTGTTCCTACGGAATATAAAAATATTCTATAATTGTTAATGTGAAACACGCTTGTTGCTGTATTTTTGGGCTTCTTTTCTAAGCTTCTGGATTTTACTTCCATGTTAAAAGAATAACTGAGGCACTGGTTCTGAATTGAATGCTGTATTTATTATAGTGTTTTTATTAACAAACTTTCACCAGAAAGTTCCGAGTGTGTTAATACAGCAGGCACATTGGCTTCCATGTTTGGCATTTGACAGTCCACAGAATTGCACTTCACTCTCACAATTCCGCCACAGCTTTGTGAATTATTTGGGCAGGACCTACAACCAGCCTCCCCCATTAAATGATTAAATATGATTTTTGGTTCATTCTGATTGAAATGTTCTGAGTTCACACTTGCATCCATCTGTGACAAGCTCAGCTCCACTTTCCCTCCTGCCTTGTTTTCAGTCCCTCCACTGCTCTCCATATTGCTCATGTCTCTATTTTTACAGAGTTCCCTTTGTTTATTCTCGGGGTCGCAACACGTTTTGAGAAATGATCCAGTGCTTCTGCAGACAAATGATGATGGCTCTGCCATCTTTGGAAGATGCTCTTCTATGCTCCTCTGAAGACTGTGTACATTGGTGTGGCCAGTTTTTTCTTGGGCCTGAATGTGCTGCACTGGCTGGAGGAAACAATTCCTAGGCAGAGAATTCTGCATTCCAGCTGGCTTTACTCTGCCCTGCAGGCAGGGACAGTGGTGGATGTGTGTGATGGGGTGCACAAAGCCCTCGGCAGCTTGGTGTGTGGCCTTCAGAGGTGCCACGCCGTTTTGGATCTGGACAAAGCTGCTAGCGGTAGGAGCGCACTGGTGGCACACGCAGTCCCCCATCTGCTGGCAAGAGTGCGGGCCGTATTTCAAGCGTTTGTAGGCATTTGGGCAGCCACATCTCTGATTCAGAGAGAAGAAGTGACACATGGTGTGCTGTTCAAGAGAGGGCTGTAACAAGGCAGAGCCAGTGTCATTTTTAGTGCTTTTGCTGAGTTCACTGTTGTAAGCTGCATGCACAGGCATCCCTAAATTCTTTGCTTGGCTGTTGAAAAATTCAGAGCAGATGTGCGTCTCTTCATAAGTGGTCTTCTCAGAGGCAGTGCAGCTGTGGGAAGCCAGAGGTTCTAATTCATAAAACTCATGCTCCAGTTCAGATTTGGAGGCCCTGGGATCTAAATAAGCATTTACGGTATGTGTTTTGCTTTGTCCCTTGTCACTAGGACTTGTAGACAAGGCATGGGAAAAGGCACTGCACTGTAGTTTTTTAGGTAAGGGAATCTGACCACAGGTCCCCTGTGGTCCAAGGCACCGGCACATGCACTGGAAAAAGAAGGTGGCGAAAGCCCAGCTGATACACATGATGAGCATCATGAAGGTGCCCAGCTGGGTGTACGCTAGAACTGTGGAGGGCATCATCATGGCCCCTGCCACGAAGGTGGTCAGGGCAGCCATGGCAATCGCAGAGCCCATGCGACTCAGAGAGAAGATCACCTTGCCTTCTCGGTCGGGATCTGGAGCCAAGCGGTAGGCAACCCCATAATGGACGGCAAAGTCTACAGACAAGCCAACGGCAACGGAAATGGTGACAGATTCCAACACATTTAGCTCCCAACCCAGCAGGACGAGAGAACCAACAGTGACAAATATCGTTCCAGCAATTGAAATGATGGCATAAAGGCTTATGATGATGTTCCAAGTTGTCAGCAGCATCACACTAAATGCAACAGCAACTGAAAGCCCCATGGCAATGAGGGTGCCATCGGAGAGGCTATCCTGGAGGTCATAGAACTCCAGATTGCTGACAAACCAACCATTGCTGAGGCCTTCAGGGGCCGAACTCAGCTCATTGGATATCCATGAGTCCACCTCTTTATAAAACTGATGCATCTTTTCATAAGCCAGTGTGAAGAGGTAGGTACTCTGGAACTCTAACACCACTGCCCTGATAGTATCATTAATATCAAACCTCGGCCCTGGGGTTTTGCTATCTAAATGGTACCCTGTACTCCTTTCCAGCTCCATGATAGCTCTCTTGATGCACAGTTCAAAAATCTCTTGCTTGTAAGGGAAGCTCCAGTGGCTGCAGCATGGGTACAGGGCAGGCTCATCACAGTCCTGGTTCTCCATCCACTGTTTGAACGTCTCAATGAAGCAGCTGGTGAAGTCCTGTTCATCAGTCTGGTAAAAGAACGTTTGGTTTCTCAGTTTTTGACAGAAGTGCAAAATCCATGCCTGGGAAGCTGGGCTGGCGATGTTAAAACTGCTATCTAACGTCAACTTCCCTTTACTCTTGGGATTTAGTGGATTGCCATTGTCTTCTGGGGACACGCCCCAGATTACTGTGATGGGCATGTGGAGCTCCTCACCATGGTGAACACGTTCAAACATGAAAAGCTTTTTGTATTCAGCATCATAACGCTCAAAAGGATGAGACGACCTGAACACCTGGAACTCGGATAACTCCAGTGAGGGCAGTTTCATCTTTGGATTTATACATACAATGTAGGCCCCACCTACAGTTAAGGCAAGGAACCCAAACAGCCAAAGGTAGCGAAACTTAATGACAATGCATGGCAATACTTTTTCAAAAAAAATTCGAGATGCTTCTGAAATGGCAAAGAGTACTTTGTGGCACTTCTGGCAAGCCACTGTCCAGCAGCTTTTGTTATCATATATTTGGGGCTGGGGCTTTTTGAAGCAAGTGAATATATTAAGAAGATACCGTTCATGCAGCACAACAACTGCTGGAAGCCATGTGACCATCAAAACATAATTCACCAAAATAGCTGTCCCTGCATAAACTCCAAAGCATCGGATTGCTGTAATGTTGCTAACATAGTTAGCATAAAAGGCAGCAGCAGTGGTAAAACTGGTGACGAACATGGAGAGGGCAGCGTGCTGCAAGGTGATGCTTACAGTTTCTGAGGTTTCAGCATGAGGCTTATCAAATTTTGTGTAGTTCCAAACATCACACAAGACAAAAGCATCATCTGCTCCAATTCCAACCAAAATAATAAGGGCAGTGAGGTTCATAAAAGGAAAAAATTCGAAGTGAAATACTACACGATAGAGGAAATAGGAAACAATCAAAGAACTGATTATTGCAAACATTGTCATCAGAGTGATAAACATGGACTTGGTGTAGACACACATGACTAAAAGGACAATCACAATGGCTATGGCAGGATACACAGTATCCATTAGAAGATAATCCTGAAACAAACTGTGTTTGATACCAAACTCAATCCCGGTGATGGTAGTCACGCCGTCAGAAGAGTTCCAGTTTTCAAAGTTGTCCAAGTAAATGTTCATCATGCTCTCCCCTTTCTCTGTGGGAGAGAAGAGCATGCTGTATTTTAAAGCTGGCGTGGCATAGTCAGCCGTCTTTGGGGTCATAAAGTCTTTGTCCACCAAGTAATGGAGGATCTGGTACACGGCATTGTACTTGGTACATTTGCGTGGCACATTGGTGCACTTGAGCTGGTCCTTTCTTCTGGCTGCCATGTCCCAGCAGTCTGGCCCGAGAGTGCCATTTTGGTAGTGTTTGGCACAAGTCCGAAGCAGCTTCAAGGTATGAGAGACGTCTCGCTCGACTATCTTCTGACAGGATGATCTATTGTTCAGAATGGCGATGTAGTTTCCCAGTGTCCAGCTGGGGCAGCAGGAGGCAGCAGTGGTCCTCTGGCAGAGATCACCAAACTGGGGGTGAGATCTGATCTGCAGAGATAGAGACAAGCAGAAGGACTACAGTTTAAATTGGTTCACAATCGTTCACAACTGGAAAGGTCTGCACTAAGGTGACCTTGAGGGACAGGGAAAGTTACAAAAGCTAAATCATTATCCTCTTAAATTAGGAATCAGTTTGAAAACAGAGTGAAATTTCCCCCTAAATGGCCTCATGTTACAGGATGCCCTTTAGGTTACTTTATTTTGAATTAAAAACTACTGTTTGGGGATGACATGCAAGTGTGAAACAACTTCAACCGATGCTAGTTTTGTTTACAAAAGGAGATCAAATTAACACCTACTTAGTCAACAAGACTTTTAAAAGTCACTTTAAAAAGCAATGAAGTGGACAGGTTGTGCAGCTTAGGTATGTACCTGTATAGGATGAAGAAAACAACTGTACAATTGATACAAATTTGTGGTTTTGCCTAAAATTCTGGTTATCAGCATGAAATTGTTGGTGACTAAAGTACTATATTTCAATCAACAGTTAGAAGCAAAGATGATATTCCCTAGAGAACTGCTTTGGCCTGAATGTTTGTGCTTCTCCCAAATTCAAGTTGAAACCTAATCCCCAGTGTGTTAGGGGGTGTGGCTTTTTTGGAGGTGACTAAATTACAAGGGAGGAGCCCTCATGAATGGGAGTAGTGCTTTTATAAGAGTCCATGAGGACGCATAGAATGCCCCATCTATGAGGAACAGGTCCTCACCAGACTAAATCTGCTAATTCCTTGATCTTGAACTTCTCAGCCTCTAGAACTATAAGAAATAAATTTTTGTTGTTTATAAATTACCCAGTCAGAGGTATTTTGCCATAGAAGCCCAAACAGATTAAGACAAAAACTGCTTGGTGAATCAAAAAGTGACCCCAGTAATATCAAAAGTGCTGATGTCAAGGAGCATCAGCCAGGCACGGTGGCTTACGCCTATAATCCCAGCACTTTGGGAGACCGAGGCGGGTGGATCACCTGAGGTCGGGAGTTCGAGATCAGCCTGGCGAACATGGTGAAACCTCGTCTCTACTAAATATACAAAATTAGCTGGGCATGGTGGGCGCATGCCTGTAATGCCAGCTACATGGGAGGCTGACGCAGAAGAATCGCTTGAAGCCAGGAGGCGGAAGTTGCAGTGAGCTGGGATTGTGCCACCGCACTCCAGCCTAGGCAACGGAGTGAGACTCCATCTCCAAAAAAGAAGCATAAAAGTCTGGAATAAAATTGTTTCCTGAAGTATGAGTAGAAAAGGGCAATGTTTCTAGATTAAAATATGATTTATATCTGATTTTTAAATTGGTATATACAATAAAATAAATGCTGAAGAATTTAATTATTTCTTCCATAAAGTTTATTCAAATTGGCAAAAATCCTTTTTTGGAGAACTTTCTCTTTTGGTAAATGAGGGCCTGCTGCATATTAGCAAGTATGATAATTCTGGATTTGGTGTGGAAAGTATTTCATTTAAAACACTGTTCCAGGAGAAGGCTTTCCATCTTACAGCTATTGTTATAAAAAATTGAAAAATTGTTCCATCACTGGTTTGCTAGATTATGGTAAAGTCTGTACCATTCCATTCTGTAAATTAGATGAGTAGCCCCTCTTCTCTGAGGTGAGAATAAGAAATATTCGTCTTCTCCTGAGCCTGACCAGAGAGTTCTCTTTAGGAGAACTAGAACTAAATATGACCTGGTCCTATCAGTTTCCCTCATCTCTATTTACCAAAGGCTGTTACAGGCAAGAAACTCCAAAGTTCAAAGAGGAAGTGAGTTTTTTTTTTTTTTTTTTTTCTAGTAGGATTAAAAACACTCTTTACCTTGATTAAACTAGGCTTTATCAATCATATATTGAAATGTCTTCTCAAAGTAGAGCAGCAGCTGGCATGAATCACCTCTTTAGAACTTGGACTTACCCAAGAACCAAGTTACCTATGATCCCTGAACTCCGTTTACCAGGATACTTTCCTGGGATTAATCCTGTGGGGGTGGGGTGTAGATGAAACAGGACTAGCCACGTGTTGAGAACTGTGGAAGTTGGGTGACCTATTTCAACAGTCCATTACACTATTTATCTACTTTTGTATATGCTGGAGGATTTACATAATAAAAAGTTGTTTGTTTTTCTAAAGATAATGCTATTGAGGGTAAAGAAAAATGAACCCAAAAGGTTATTGTTCAAATGTACTAAAATAATATTTACTTTAACAAAGGCTTCATTTTAAAGCTCATTTTTGAGGAACAATCGTAGACGCCCCATAAACTAGGATAATTCATACTTGACTGTTTCCAGGTAAAAACATTCACATATGCTAACTTAGGGAAAAATGAACCACCTAACAACAGGAAACCCTGGAATGGCATCTCACTGGTTTTCATGGCAGATTACCAGTTTTACCTTACAAAGAAGTAACATACAAACCACTAGGGTCAGCTTGATGAACTGAATGAAAGGTAATGCAACCCCAATGTCTGACAGTTTTCAGATAGAAGAAAATGAACTGTATCCATTGTGAAAATCCATTATCAGCTAGAAGGAAAATGACCTGTAGTTGCTGAAATAATCAAATGTCAAAGATAAAGGACATGGAGTTGCCAAGTAAAACTGGGAGAGAAAGCATAGAATTCTGTCCTTGAACAATCTTTTCAAATAATAGCACATTTTTAGATGTGTATAGTTGACCAAAGATTAAGAAGTTAGACATTATAAACACAGACTAAATACTATTTTGATGGCTGCTATTAAAAACAAGTGCTAGTAAGTCACTGGGGAGCCAATTCTCCAATTGAAAGATGGTACTGATTGATGTTCAACCTTTGGGAAACCAATTTTCGAGAACGCATACGGGGTAAGAAACAAGGACAGAGAAAAGACATCATGACTGGTTTTCTCTACCCTGAGTTGGATGCCAGCACTCTGAATTTAAAGGAATGGAGTTCAAGGAATTGTCTATACTTTTAGGGAATAAGGTCATATGTTCTTGATCTATTCATCCATTCAAAAGCAAATTTACTGAGCATCTACACAAGATGAGTAAGACACAGTTGTCCTTCCTCTCAAATGGTTCACGGTGTGGCAGGGAAATCAGACACAAACATAAATAACTGTAATTCAAAGCGAGAAGTATGGTATTATATGTAAGGGCTTATGGTGACCTACAGAGCAAGTACCCAAGTCTGTAAGTGTGATGTGACAATGGCACTACCTTAGTCACATGTGACTGAGATATAGAAACACAGAAGCATGTATTATATTATGGGGCTTGAAGAGACTGGGAAGCAGGCATGTCTTCACACAGAACAGATATGTTTTTGCCATATTTTTGGAAGATGGATTCATATGAATAATTTCAAAATCTTTGAAGTTTATAAAAATAAAAATGGAGTTAGTGGAAGCAACTTCTTATAACTCTCATGAGGAATATAGCCCTTCTAATTCTAGTTATCACAAGATGGGTGCTTAGGGGAACCATTGTGCTTATGTGGTTATAACATGTCTTTGTGTACTTCCCTAGTTAGATAGTGGGAGGGGTGGAGTTGACTTAAAATAGAGGGTAAAGGAAGAGAAGAGAGAAAAAGAAGAAACCAGCAGAGAGTTTTAAATGATACCTTAACTTTTAAAACTATTGGCTAAGTTGAAGATATTTTAAGAAGCTGAGAAAAGAACAAAAGGGAGGAAAATTAAGCCCTTAATACCAGGTTCAATTGATTGCTGGACCCTCCTCCCTGCGTAACAAAGCTCCCTATGTATTAAACATTTAAGGGGAGCCTAGGGAGAAAAGAAAAAGCAAGGGCTCTGTAGCCCTCTTTAAAACAAGAATAGGAAAACATGTTTCTGGAATCTTCTAAGCTTCAGGGGTTTTCCAGCTGTTCACAAAAGTCACCCTAGTAAACAGTCTCTGACACCAAATTTCAAATCCCTTTACAAGCTGAGTCCTCAGAGCTCCAACTTCTACATTGTACAAAGACTACAGAACAAGTAAATCGTTTCCAGCAGTCAAAATTACAGAGACTCACTTCTGGTTACTAATGACACGAGTGTGTCCTTTAGGATGTCAAAGGGTAGAAAGAGGCAATGAAGAAGAGTAGGGGAATCAACTGAAGCTCCTTTTGAAAGTGTGTAAGAAAACAAGCATTTCTGTTAGGAGGTAGAAAACAGGATCAGAAACAGAAGCACTTCACTTTGGAAACCAGTGCTGTCTGAATTATGAGTATAAATGGCATGTAATTTAAAGAAAATCTAGAGTTTGAACTAAATGTGCTGTAAACACAGGCAGGCGACAGTTGAAACATCTGGTCTCACTGGGATGTTATACTAATTACCAGACGTTTTCTGGAGTCAACCCCCCAACAATTAAGGTCTTCTGCTTGCTATCACTTGGTTGTGCCCCATTTAACTTCAGAGTTGTTAATAATCAAGTGCTTCTATATAACAACCAGGATCTGGGGGCTGGGGGAGAGGAACAACTGCCAAGTAGTCTTAGGACAACTCGGCTCAAACCACTGTAACAAATAAAAATCCTAACAGTGTCTTGAACTGGGAGACTAAAAAAAGGTACCGTAATAATCTGAAAGCCGAACTGTTAACCAATAGTTATTATTTAAGATAGCAGATGAATATATCATCTCTATGAGAAAGGTTTATTACAGGTTCATAGAGTTTGAGACTAGAATACAAAGGTGTTTATAATTGGTAAAAATAGTATTTAACAAGTTAAAATGATAACCATACTCTTTAAGGTAGACTTTTGGGGCTCTGATCACCTATTTATTCATTTGTTGGTATGGATTTATAATTGGCCATACCAACCATTCATTTTGACGTGTGTCTTGAGTCTGGTTTTCAAATTCTCACAAGAGGACCACAATACTACTCTCTTCCTAATTAACTGCCAAAGCATATAGATAATGCTCTTAGTTGGTGACTTACAAAGTATGTACTAAAAACATGTAGTTGTCCTGTTCTTGCCAGGGATTACAAACTTAAACTCACAGCTGTCCAATCCTTATCATCAACTCGGTAGAAAGACAGACCTAGACAAGCAGAGTACATCTATTCCTTTAGATAGTATAAATTATGCAAATGCAACAAGCTAAACCATTAGAAAGCCACATACTTAGACTCCATTGCTTTGATCTCTTATAGAAATGCTTTCGCTATATAATGTTTTCTTGCTACCACCCTACCTATGTTTTGCAAATCAGCTGAACTTTAATACTGTATCTCTTCTAAGCATGCTGTTAACAATTTTGTATACAGCATCACACTTCTTTTATGAAGACTATGGGGGAACTGTCTCCTCCTGTCTTAGCAGGAGGAAAAGCTGGGCTTCTAAAAAACAAATTTGTTACCCTATTTTTATGACTTTCGTTACTGATTGTGAAATTCTTTTTGCTCTGGCTGCTGGGAGGTTAGAGATAAGTTTGCAGCTCCCATGAGCAAATGTACAAGATTGTGGGGTGTGCATTATTATAAATCTCATCTTAGCTTTATTATTTTCCTCCCATTGTTTTCCCTTCATGTAATTCATTCAACTTATGTATCCTGTCCTTTGCATATGCTTTTCTGTAAACTACCTCAACATGATGATTTTTATCATCCATCGATCTACATAAATCATGTTGAGGTAGTTACAAATATATATATACAAATATATACATATATATATATAGAGAGAGAGATGAAATAATATACTACTTTTATTTATGGAACCCATCATGGCATACTATTGCTTACTGGCTTTTGAGTCTCAGAGTCTAACATGCACTCATGGAATAAATTGCTAGAATAAATTCTTTAAGAAAAAAAAGGATACTTATTCCGGACCACAATGACTTTTTAAGCTTCATTTCTGTGGGAAATGGCACTGTATAAGGAAACGAAATGGGGGAGGTATCTTCCTCACTAGAAGCATAAAGCAGGGTGGGTAAAGGCAGACTCTGGAGTTCAACTTGGCTGGGTTCCAAATCCTGGAAGTGCCCGACCACAGATGTGAACTTTCCTCAACTAAAAAACGGGCTATTTAGTATTTAATTCATAACACTGTCATCGGGATTAAATGAAATAATGTGTTAAAGTATTTAGAACACTTCCTGGCACATGATAAATACGCACTAAATATCAGCTATTAATTAACTGAGTGACTTCAATCACTTCAGAGTCTTCAGGAAAGGGAAGGTCTGAAGATCAACCAAAGGTAGAAGAATGAGGACAAGAAGGGATAGAAGTTAATGAACTGCACTCATCCAAGGTGTGATTATAAAGTAACCAGACTAGCTTAGCTTCTCTAAGCTTAATTTATCATCCGTGTAAAACACATTATAAATTCCAAGGTCATAGATCCATTGTGAATGATGTACAAGTACCCAGCATAAAATCTTGCACATAGTAAATATCACTACACATTTACAACTTTAGAGTTAACTTTCTGTATAAGAAGTATCCTAATGCATGACAAGGAGAAATAGGTTCATAGCCTTCAAATAAGGAACTGATAGCTGTAGAAGAAAATATCACAAATAAAGATTGATCACCAATTAAGAAACTTTGGTCTGTTTATAGATCTTTTGTGGTTTTGTCTATGTGAAAGGAAGATGGCACTGACAGAAAATCCCAATACCTCAGTCGATTGGAAAGTCATTTTCAAAATGTACAGCCTCTTAGAATGAAGGATGGGGTAAATCTGGGAGATCTGGGACCAACTAACTAGGTTACCTGGTTAAGATATGTATTTCTTAGAAGGTACTCATATTAGCACAATGAGACTGCTGGTTTGGGTGATCTCTTCTTTCCTTTCTACTGCCTATTTCATTAAGACATTTCCCTGTTGATAGAATAGGTGATTGCATCAGGTTGTCAGGCTAGCTCTCAGCAGGGCACATGATTCGATTTTTAACTAACCAGTTATTTTACATTTTAGAGTTATGTGGGAACACAAAGTGTTCCTTTTATGCCAGTTGCTTTGCTCGGACAAGTTCATTAGTGACATCAGATAGCAGTTTCTATTTAGAGAAACTATCTCTGAACATAGGAAATTGACAGCTCTTCTAAACCTAGAAGCTCACTACATTTTCTGACGCTGACATGTTTTTGGCTCTAGAGAAGACTGAGAGACAAAGCGCCTGTCGTCTTGCATTCTGGTGTCTCCCAAAGCAACAAGGTGTTTAGCATTCAGGGCAGTCTGGATTGGATTACTCTGGCCATTTACATAGATACTGTATTTATGCTCTTTGATGTCCCCTTTCCCAGCCTGCTCCCTAAATTTCCCTTTGAGGTCACTGGCCCAAATGACCCAGTGATTGCCAGAGAGGCAGACATTTCATTGCACAATTAAGATGCTGACAATTGCCTCAGGGCAAGAAATAGGGACCAATGAAACTAGGTTAGGAAATCAAAAATACAACAAAAGAAGAAAAACAGTCTTAAATATTATGTTGAAAAGAAATATTCTGTGAAATAACAGAAAACACCATCAACAGCCAGAGACCATGAATGGGAAAGAAAAAGGAAGATGGTATGTTTTAAAGTTGGAGAAGGAAACACGGACACTTTGATCCTGGGATCTGAGAGAATGCAAAGCTGGCCTGCTGGAGTTTACTCCTCAGTAGGTAAGCCTCTTAAGTACTTTCATCTGATCAGACACCAGGGTCAGCAGTAAAAGGAGTTTCAATAATACAACCTTATTTGTGCTAAGGAGATTTTAGTTTTATTTTACATACCCTGGAATTATCTACATTGCACATCGATTTAATTGCAGGTAAATTCCATAATGTCTCCCCTCCAGATGAAGTAAATACCACTCTGGAATATCGGTCACCTGGTGATATGACAAAAAAAAAAAAGGAAAGAAAAAGGTTTATAAATTATTCATTTATTTCATAAGACTCAGGATTCGGAAATAACTCAAACTGGGAAACCACATGGACGATTCATTAGCAGCAGGAAATTCTTTCCTTTGATAAATTCCAGGAGAAAATGTTAAAAGAAACAAAAAAAAGCAATGCCGTAATATTGTCTTAGTGCAAAGCCTTTGTCTACTCACTACATCTTAAAATTGTATGAAATATATAGCAAATCTATTTTTGGTCAGACTATAGGAAGAAAAATCCATAGGAATTTACAATAGGAAACTAATTGAATATATCCCTTTTAATTTCACAACACATCACCATAATAAAAAAAGATGCACTAGGGAATACCAAGAATGGATTATAGGGATGTTCTCCCTGGCAGCTAACTAGAGAGGAAAGATGGTGGGTGATCTATTTAAAATCACTAAAAACAGTCAACTAAGTACAGAATGCTGGCCATATTCCGGTTGAGTACATGGTCTCTCTGGTATACTAGAATCTAGAAAAAATATTTTGACAATCAGATTAACAAAAAATATGTTTCTGAATAAGGGAGGTTGTATGATATACTAGAAAGAGCATGCATGGTCTTTAAAGTCAGATTAGGATATAACCAGGTCCTGTCATTTACTAGCTATGTGACCTTAGGCAACTAACAACTTCTCTGAGCCTTGGTTCCTCATTTGTAAAATGCAGACAGCAATATCTATCTCAAATAGCTGTGAGAATTAAATGAGATGATAACAGATGCCCAACAATATTGTTTCTGTATCCTTAGAACAGAAACAACATGAACCACATATTAAAAAATATGAACCACATAAAACAAAGAAGATTAATTTTATGTTAGTTAAAATGCCTAATTGTGCTAACAAATCAGCTGGTAAATTTATGAGTAAAGCTTTATTAGAAAAGGTTTTATCTGTGATCATGAAGTTTTGGCTATTATCTTATGTTGACTAATTTTGGAGAGCAAAATCAGCCTGGTGGAAACTGAAACATTTCATTTACACAGAGTTGGTAATGGCTTTAGTCAAGGCAGAATCTACTTATGAGACAATATTTAGCATTGACTATTGAAATGTAATGTTTTTCCTGGTTAAGATCATAACTAACAGATGTTGGTTAAGCAATAATATATAGTAACACTTTGATTGAGAGAAATAAACCAGCCAGAACATGCAAGTAACCAGAGTTCAACTTCCTAACGTTTTTTAAGAGAAGAGACAGAAAAGGAAACATGTATTGCTTCCTGGGATCAGTATAAGATTCTGCCTAATCTCCCACTATCTATTACTATACAGAGTAAGAGATCAAAATAAAGATCCTGAGACTTGGTAAGCTCCAGAAACATCAATGATCCAATCAAGTCATCTAGTGTTCTATTAAGTGTTCTAATAAGACAGGAAAACATACATTTAAGAGGGATTTTCAATAACAGCAGCAAAAGCTGAAATCAAAAGAGCTTTAATGTTAATATTTACTTAATTAGAAATTACACTATCCACAGTTCCTCAATCCTAATCACTATGGCTAATCAATGGCTTACATACTTATATTCATGTCCTCTAGGCTGTGCCTTCCTTCTTCCCTGGCAGCTGCAGAGTGATCAGGCTGACTCCATGTTACAGCAAATTTTGGGTAGTGAATTTGTTGCCAACATTTAGAGATCTGATGATTCCACATTCAAATCTGGATTTTTGGCCAGGTGCGGTGGCTCATGCCTGCAATCCCAGCACTTTGGGAAGTCGAGGCGGCAGGATCACCTGAGTTCAGGAGTTTGAGAGCAGCCTAACCAACAAGGAGAAACCCCATCTCTACTAAAAATATAAAATTAGCCAGGCATGGCGGCGCATGCCTGTTATCCCAGCTACTTGGGAAGGCTGAGGCAGGAGAATCACTTGAACCTGGGAGGCAGAGGTTGCGGTGAGCTGAGATCACGCCATTGTACTCCAGCCTGGGCAACAAGAGCAAAACTCCATCTCAAAAAAAAAAAAAATCTGGATTTTTGACCTCTGGCAAGTTCTTGCAACATTTGGGTCCTCATTTCTAGAACCCCATCTTTTGTCGCGGCTAAGTAGCAGCTGATTTCTTTAGACAGGGCAGATGTTCCTTAGTGTTCCACAATCACCATCACTTCTCTTGTCATACTTAGCTAGCTTTATTCACTTGTATTATATGACAGGCCCGAAGTATTCAAACTTTGAACCTCTAGACTTTATTGTTTTCACCTCTCTACCTCTACTGCCTAGTGATGAGGCAGCACACTGACGGCTCTTAATACAGTACTGCTTTTTGAATGAATCAGAACTTTAAGTCATTTTCTGATTCATTTTAGAATGAATCAAAACTTTAACTGATTTTTAAATAATTCAACAGATTATTTCAAGGTTCAATCCAAAAATATGTACCTGTATTTGATCTAGAAATAAACAGTACAAGGAATGTTTAAAAAGACTTCAAATGTTGGGTGAGGTCGAGAATTTCATTAGATTTGTATCTTCCTTAAAATAAGAAAACTCAATCATTACTTTTTTCATTAATTTTAATAATATAATAAACTCAGACTAGTAGTTGACTAAACTAGAGAAATAGAAGAAAAAGTTAATTAGCCAAAATTTCTTTAGGTTCAACAGCAACAGTGAAGCTGTGTGCTAGCCACACACGACTATCAGTCTAGACTGTGACCATGTTCGATTTTAAATGCCAGCAAACCGCTGAGCGTGTGTTCATCTACGATGCCACTCACTTGGAACGTCGCAGAAAAAGCTGTCCTTGTGGAAGTTCCAGTCAACTTCTCTTTTCTCTCTTTCATAATGATCATCTGACCATCTATCATCCCGATGGCTGAAATGGAACGACAATTTGATCTTCAATAAAGTTCTCGCTATTTCAAGGCTGATAAGCATACTGGAAACAGTACTTCCTCAAAGCCATGACCTGCTTAGTTCTTGATATTAAGTTGAAAGGATTAAAAGAAGCAATCAACATTAATTTTCTCACTTCTAAAAAAGAAAAAAAAAAAAGAAAATCTCACCTTTTCATCCTACTACAACAAAATCTTCAAACACAATGACAAGCTAAACAAATTCAGTGGCAAAGATTTTGAGCCACATATTTTACATTTAAATTTTTTGTTCAGGCAGTATTTTAAGAGGAATTCATTAAGCAATGTTTTATCTAAAAGTTATATAAAAATAAATAATTGATTACCTTTTGGCTTGTTCATCTGCATATTTAAAGGGATAATTTGCTAATGTTGCTTTGTATCCTGTATTTTTCACCATATTATTCCATGTGACCAGTCTCTGGCCTATTGCTGTTCCTCTTGGTTCAAAACCCTAAGGCAAAATTACAAGTGCTCGTTAGTGTATTTCATTTCAGGCTAAGTATAGTTACAATGAAAGCTTGGGAAAGCAATGTCAAAGTAATGTATAGCTTTCGACAGAAAATATAGTTCCTCACAGCTACTCCAGAGGTGACTGCATTCAAACAAGATGCCTTGACATGATAATCATCACCTATTTGCTGTGACAAAACAGTTTGATTCTTTGGTATGATACATGTCTAAGGAAAGTTTATCTTTTCAACTCATGCCTAAGCATTTAGTAAATACTTATTTTTATCTTATAAAAATTATGATAAAATAAATCATGTTACACATCGGTAGTATTTTTACAAGAGTGTTTCATTATCCTTGATCATATTTTCCTCATAATTCCACTCCAGAGAAACATTTACTTAAAAACAGACTCCGCTATCTGTTAGTAATACTGAAATTCCTTTAACTTCTTTGGGAGAAAACAGAGACAGTGTTAAAGACTTTATGAGAATAATTTTATAGAAGGCAGATTCTCCAATTTATTGCTTTTTAGCTTAAACATGGGGACCAAGAAGCAAACCTTCCAGATTTTTGAGAGTAAGCAAGTTCCTTGATCTTTTAACAACCTGATAATACAGATAAAGTAATGTCTTTACTTTTCAGAAAGAGAATTGTTGCTTGAGAAGGTTTTTAAAGAAATGGGTTACTAAATAACATAAGGCAACATGTATTAAAATACACAATATTTGAAGATGATTTTAGGCTACAGAAAACATAAATGCTACTCACCAGCAATGGATCGGAGAAGTCAGGAAGCTCTGGCACTAATACTCCAACCAAGGCACAGACCACGATGAACATGGTGCACATGCCCAAGACCACCACTGGCCAGTCAGCTATCAGGGCTGCATAACTACAAAACACAAAGAAGTGTCAGCTACCAGGGCTGCATAACTACAGAAACACAAAGAAGGCACAAAGAAGGCCCTTTGCAGAAATATTTTTGGTACCTAAGAGAGCAATTTATTAAATCCTCATATTGTAGACCAAATACAGGTATTTATCAATACAATATCTAATGGGGTTATAAGTATTTGTATGTAATTGTAGTAGAAAGTTACAAGATCATTCTCCCCTCATTTTTGTGATCAAGTAGCACTTTATGCCACAGGCTACTGAGAGTCAGAATAATGTTCATATATGACAAATAACATTTTATATCTACATCTATGCCTGTAAAAGATATAAAATACATACTTCATTAGTGGAAAGAAAATAAATTTTAACAGAGGATCCATTCTCTATGCAGTGTCTTCCAGAACTTTTGTTGCTCTAGTTATTCCCTTTCTCCACACCTTTACTCTCACAGTTCTTAAAGAACTCAATCTATAAACAGGTTCATATAGTTCAAATCTTAAAAATAACCAAATTGAGGGCTGGGAGCGATGGCTCACACCTGTAATCCCAGCACTTTGGGAGGCCGAGGCAGGCGGATCACAAGGTCAGGAGTTCGAGACCATTCTGACTAACATTGTGAAACCCTGTCTCTACTAAAAATACAAACAATTAGCCGGGCATGGTGGTGCACACCTGTAGTCCTAGCTACTCGGGAGGCTGAGGCACGAGAATCGTTTGAACCCAGGAGGCGGAGGTTGCAGTGAGCCGAGATCGTGCCACTGCACTCCAGCCTGGGTGACAGAGTGAGATTCTGTCTCAAAAAACAAACAAACAAATGAACAAACAAAAACAAACTAAACATTTCCCACAAACCTGTAACTTTCCTTCTAGCTAAAACTACAGTGAACATATCGACTAGATATGTGAGTTCCATGAGGGCAGAAATTCTTGTCGGATTCATTTAGTGTACTATCGGTGGAAGGTGATCAGTATCTACTGACTAAATGAACAAACACCTGGTGCTTGTACTCTCCAGCTACTACAATCTGGCTTTAGTCTCTTCCCACATGTGGGGAACTGTCTCTATTACCAAATCCTACCACCGGGCCCTTTCTTCCAGATGTGCTTCCCACACCCTCATTTGTTACCTCGAATTGAAAGATCTGTTTCTGTATTCCTTTCATGAGGTCCTGGATCACACGTTATTATTTTAACACTTCCAAGTCTTGATATGAGCTAAGTACCCAACAGCAGCTGACTAAACTGAACTTTTTCTAAAATTCAAAATGCATCCTGCAAACTTCTGGTTTCTTGAATCTTTATTAGAAGAAAAGCAAGACAAAATATTTAACTTGTGGACCACTACTCTCAAATTATCAGCAATGTTAGCTCATTTGGCTGCTACAATGGCTACTTCTGGCTCATTTGAAATAGGATTCTTACTCATATTTTTGAGTTATTTCTTCAAAATCATGCTAGTAGTTACAAATAATTCTGGTGGCTCTAAATGTCAGTCTGAAAAAAAAGCTACTATATGTCTCTAAGAATAGACTGCCAATTTTTATAATCTGATGTCTTAACTTTATTGATCTGGCTTTGTGGGGATATTTGCTTCAAATTATAATTCTAGTAAGGTTATGCTTTAAGGGTAATTACCTTTTAAAGGTAATTATGCTTTAAGGGAGCATGTGCACAGGCACTTTTCACTGCTGCTCTTTTAAAGTAATCTTATAAGGCCAGACGCAGTGGCTTTATAAGTGGCCTGTAATCCCAACACTTTGGGAGGCTGAGGCAGTCAGATCACCTGAGATCAGGAGTTTGAGACCAGCCTGGCCAACATGGTGAAACTCTGGCTCTACAAAAATACAAAAAAAACACCAAAAAACAAAAAATACAGGCGTGGTGGTACACGCCTGTAGTCCCAGCTACTTGGGAAGCTAAGGCAGGAGAATTACTTAAACCCAGGAGGCGGAGGCTGCAGTGAGCAGAGATCACATCAGTGCACTCCAGCCTGGGTGAGCAACACTCTGTCAAAAAAAAAAAAAAAAAAAAAAAAGAAAGAAAGCAATAAAGGAAGGAAGGAAAACGAAAGAAAGAAAGGAAAGGAGAAATCTTATAAAAATAAATAAATAAATACAAGCTCGCCCTTATTCAAAATACCAGTTGCTCTTATGCTTTACATAAATTATCATCTCATTCAATTCTCACAACAACCATTAGAGATGAAACTAAGGCATAGACAAGTTATAGAACTTATTCAACGTCACAAAACTAGGAACCTAGATAGTCTGGTTCTAGTGTCAGGCCTTTTAATCTCTGGGCTGTCATTTCTTTCTTCAGACACAAGAGTAACTAGGAACATTACGAATAACTACACTTGGCACAAATGCTTCCCAAAACTTACAATTAAACATTCCTAGTCCTACTTATAGTTAATTTCTCTATGCAAAGTCATATGGGTTCTAAGTTTGAACATTATTCACTAGACTGCAAATTTTGGATTTAAAAACTCATTCAGGAAAAGTGATGCTAGATAAGACAGAATAACCTTTTAGAATAATTCTGAATATAATAAAAACATATAAGTGACAATAAGCTGATTGTGGTTGTTCAAATGTAAACACCAAGTGGCTAGAAGCTTTCACACTTCTAGGACACACCCTGTGCAAAAACATTCTCCTTACTTTATTTCCTCCTCCACCAAATGCAAACTAAGATGAAAGTAACTAGTTTTGAAGCCATAAAGTCCTCTGTCTCAATAGCACATTTGAGACTACATTCATTGCTTCAGACTTAAAAAGAGTCCTTTACATTTTAGACCATTAAAATATCAGCCCTGTGAAATGAAAATGGCCCCAGGCTTATACAATTATTCATTACACTTTATTTTAAATGGATTCATTTTCTCTCAAATGAATCAGAAGTTATGCATTTTTACCTACTAACGTTATCAATAGAGGGCAATAGGCCCCAAATTGCTTAGTATTCATACTGTGGTTTAATTTACCCATATAATGATTTTTTATTTTGTGTTCTTGAAAATCTGCACACACATGTATAACAACCTTAAAAGCCCCATTCAATAATTGCTTTTCTTCCCTTTGAAAACATTTGGTTTTGATTTTACAGCACTGCTACATACCATATACGTGCACTGACTACATATGGAAACTTTATGGCATTAGTGATTTCAGCACATTTCTTCCAAACACGTTTAACCTTGCTTACTATAATTCCACTTCCTTACACGCCCAATGTTTCCCACGCTAACCTTTCCTAGAGACAACTTCACATTTAAGTAAAGGGATCACCATCCTGAGTATATAACACACCACGGGGGAAAGCCCAATCATTCTGAGTAAATTTTACTCAAACAAGTATTTCTCCTCAACACCACAAAATTGCTGCGGCTAATTCTACTCCTCCTGCTATCTGTGCAAAGATACAGTATAGCTGTGGGTACCACATGGGAAACAGAGTTGCATGCGCAATATGAAATCCAGACAATGGTTGTAATATGAAGATAAAAATCCAATAAAGTAGGAAAATTGGAGAAGTAAAGGAAATTAAAAATGGCCTATAAATCTCACAAATATATATATATTTGATGATGTTTTATATATATATATATATACACACACACACATATATATATCTCCATATCCTGTGCATTATTCTCTTTGAGAAGTGGACCACATGTGCAGTAGAAGAATTTTCAAAGGAACCATTCTTTTAACTATCATGTATTCTTCTGCATATCAAATAATACTTGTCTTTCATCCACCTGCTCTAATATTGAAAATCTTTAGACACCACAATATAACTGTAAATGTGGCCCACCTCTGTAACACCTGGCTTACAGCAAGTAGTCATTTTCCAGTGAAAGACCGTTTTCCCGGAGGCCCTACTGCTGCACTAGCTGCTGAGGTTAGGGCCCACAGCTCTTTACAGGGCACTGCAGTATGCAAGTTCACATCATCTTCTCAATAGGTTAAGTCTCAAATAGGAGACAGATCTGAAGGGCTCGTTCTCCTTTTACAGAAGAAGAAACAGAAGCAGCAGAGGTAATGAAATGTGTTCGTGGGTGAACCGTGGATCTGAGTTAGCAGGCAGGCTGCCTGGCATTCTGGTCCAGGGTGTTATGGCCATGCTGGAGTTTTCACTGCTACTCAGTGGAAGCCCCTCAAACATAGTCAGAGATTTTCAGTCACCTTATTATTGGGTTTACTCCGGAAACAGATCAGAAATAACTGTTAAAACAAATAAACGAAGTATCTTATAGAGCCAACTTATGCTCAAGTGACATTAAAATAGGGGCCAATTTTAAGTGGGTCATTTATATTATAACATTCCCCCATAATAAATTTTCCTCTTAGCTTACAAAGATTTTTTTTTTCCTTGCTCTTTGCTGCCTTTCTCAAAACACTCTTCTTTCTTCTCTTTCCTCTGAGCATAAAGCCATGTTTCAGATGGTGTAAGTCAGTCCCCACACCAGAGGCTTCCTTTTCACCCAACCACCGGATCTTTAACCCCTTACAGCCTGGCTTTTGCTCTCATGACTCTTCTGAACTGCCCAAGTCAACTAACTGTTATTGGTTTTGATCTTCCTTGACCTGAGCAGAATTTAACACTGTTAGCTACCTCTTTTTTCCTAAAAATCCTTTCCCTTTTGGTTTATTCCTTTCTGTTTCCCTTAATAGCTCTTTCTTATTCCTCTTGTCCCTTAAAGATAGACATTTCAAAATGTTATTAAGTCATAACTTTTCCAGTGGCATCAACTATCAACTTAGTGGGAAGAGTGATTGAAGTTTGAGAAAATTAAAAAAAAAAAAAAGAATATACAACTCTTTTTTTCTTGTGAAGTAACAAATCCATCCAACATTTAGCATTAAACAGTAAGGATGCAAGGCATTCTGGAAATACAAAAACGGCAGACTTGGATCTTGCCCTCAGGGAATTTACAGCCGAATACAGAAAATAAGACAGGCACATGAATATCTACAAGACAGGTTAAAAAAGTATATATGTGTGTGTGTTTTTTGTTTTTTTCTTTCCCCCTTGAGATGGAGTCTTGCTCTGTCACCCAGGCTAAAGTGCAGTGGCATGATATTGGCTCACGGCAAGTTCCACCTCCCAGGTTCAAGCAATTCTCCCACCTCAGCCTCTGAGTAGCTGGGATTCCAGGCACCCACCACCACACCCAGCTAATTTTTGTATTTTTAGCAGAGATGGGGGTTTCACCATGTTGGCCAGGCTGGTCTCGAACTCCTGACCTCGTGATCTGCCCACCTTGGCCTCCCAAAGTGGTGGGATTATAGGCATGAGCCACTGTGCCTGTCCAAAAATATGTGTTTTTTAGAGGCGTACAGATGAAATGTTTTGTGAATTCAATAAGGGAAGCAATAAGTTCCAGCCACGGTGGGAAAGGGGAATCAGGAAAGGCTTTGTTGGAGAAGTTATAGTTATATGCATATATACTTAAAAGAAATTATAACTTTGTTTTAATAATACCAATTTAATAACAGAGAAAGAAATGAATTTTTTCAAAGTAAAATTTTTAGTCATTTGAAAAACCCTATTTATAGAAAAGTAGAAATTCGTTTTCTTAATATGCCATATTTACTTGCATACCTCTTTCCCTTATTCTTTCTTTCTCTCGTTTTTTTGCAAAAATGAAAAGTGAATTGTTAAACAAAATGTGGTATATACATACAATGGAATATTATTCCAGCCTTAAAAAAAGGAGATTCTAATACATGCTACAACATGAATGAACCTGGAAGACATCATACTAAGTGAAATAAGCCAGTCACAAAAGGACAAATACTGTAGGATTCAACTCATACGAGGTACTTAGAGCAGTCAAACCCATAGAGACAGAAAGCAGAATGATGGTTGCTAGGGCCCGGGGGTAGGAGAAAATGGGGAGTTCATGTATAATGGATATAGAATTTCAGTTTTACAAGAGAAAAAAAGTTCTGGAAATGGATGGTGGTGATGGTTATACAACAATATGAATTACATAATGCCAAAGAACTGTACTCTTACAAATGGTTAAAAGGCAACATATATGTTATATATACAACAAATATAAACATGTTATATATACAACACATATAACATATAAACATGTTATAACATTTAAAGTATGTCAATATGTTTTAACTATCATATAAACCTGTTATATATAACATATAAACCTGTTGAATATAACACATAAACCTATGTTATATATAACATATATATGAATGTGTGCGCGCGCACGCGCGCTCTCTCTCTCTCTCTCTCTATATATATTTTTTTTCGAGACAGGGTCTGGCTCTGTCACCCAGGCTTGAGTGCAGTGGTGTATTTCAGCTAAGTAAAAACTCTGCTTCCTAGGCTCAAGAGATCCTCTGACCACAGCCTTCTGAGTAGCTGGGACTACAGGTGCAAACCATCATGCTTGGCTAACTTTTTGTAATTTTTTGTAGACACAGGTGTCCCCATGTTGCCTTGGCTGGTCTTAAACTCCTGACCTCAAGTGATCTGCCTGCCTCAGCCTCCCAAAGTGCTGGGATTATAGGCGTGAGCCACTGCGCCTGGCCTATTATGTATATTTTACCACAATTTAAAAAATATATTTTTTTAAAATAGAAGGATAGTTTCCTAATTAATATTTATGTAGTAATTTCACTTCAAAGAGAGAATAACTCCCTTGAGGCAGGCATCAGTGTTATCAGCATCTGAGCTTCTTTGGCAACTGAATTTCAAAGATCGCTTAGAATTTCTTAAGTGTAATGACATTGTATCTGGAATTACACTGTGTAAGAACATCTGATGAGAAAATGCTTTTTTTTTTTTTGAGACGGAGTCTCGCTCTGTTGCCCAGGCTGGAGTGCAGTGACCGGATCTCAGCTCACTGCAAGCTCCGCCTCCCGGGTTTACGCCATTCTCCTGCCTCAGCCTCCCGAGTAGCTGGGACTACAGGCGCCCGCCACCTCGCCCGGCTAGTTTTTTGTATTTTTTAGTAGAGACGGGGTTTCACCA